>NC_092804.1:100941746-101241746 GCF_040954645.1 Diabrotica undecimpunctata | reverse complement strand
TATATTCATCCATTATACATTATAGCCAGCACGTAGCCCCGAATTTAATCCACTTGCTTTTGGTGTATTAAAACAACGTGTCTATAAGAATCCCATAAACATTCGCAACCAACTATGGGAAGAAATAAATACTGCAGCAGTTTCTTTAGAACCAATGATGCTATTTAATATGAGACGATCTTTTATGGAATATATTGAAAAATGAATTAAAGAAAATGGTGGACATTTCGAACTTTGACAAAAAGTTATGTTATTTAGTTTATCTATTTCTTGATTTAGTTTGTAAACAAAATGTTTTGATTATGACTTTAATTGAACATGAAACGTAAAATGTTTGATGTAAAATCCTGTTAAATGTAAATTGTAAGTCCTGTAAATTATTTTGTTATTTTGTCAAATCCCACTATTCTATCCTGCTAATATATTTATTTTATTTAATATTTCGTTAACTATTAACTTAGTTAAAGGTATTTTATACTAAAATTCAGAAGTATTAATGTTTCTATCTATTTTTTTTTCGTTGCCTGGAGTAATTGCCTTAGATCAGAATTATGCAGCTGATTTTAAAATGCGATTATCTTGAAAACTGTTGTGTTTTGAAGTTATTAACAAGTATACCTTTTTTTTGTTAAAATAATGTATCTTTAATATTTTTTATTCCAAATACAGGTAACTTAAAGAGCAAAAAAATTAAGTGCAAATTTATACCACATATGTGGCATAAGTGGCGCCCTCTATCAGTTACATCAAAGTGTGCATCAAATTTTAATTTCTCATATTTAAAAGTACCCAGTTGTAAATTTTTATATATAAATATTTACAAACATGAAAGTTATAGCGAAAAATAAAATTTAAAATTTGCATTTTAACACCCTGTATCTTTCTTAATATCAACACTTTATTAAAGCAAGTTGGCATAAATCGTAATATTTTAAAGTGCAGAATCTACGGTTTCTGTTTGTACAATTATTTAAGGACCACCCTGTATATATATATATATATATATATATATATATATATATATATATATATATTTGTAATATAAATAACACTTTACAAAGACATTCACTGTAACTGCGAATGTTTAATAATGAACTATTTCGTCTGTCTGTATCCTAGTGAATTCCTCCACCATTTTATTTGTAAGCTACCCACTTTCTTATAGCCACTCTTGTTACTGCCTCTGCAATGCCGCGGAAGAGTTCCGGTCCAATGAATGGCAATGATGAGCCTTGTGTAACCATTTCATTGCTTTTATTGCCCTCGTGCCCTGGTACCAGGGCTATCGTAACATTGCTAAGGTCTTCCAGCTTATTTATTGCACCTCAACAATCCCATACTAGCTTAGACCTTTAGATAATGGAGTGCCTTAAGCATCGTTGGCTGTATATGAAGATGGCAATTGAACGGTGCGTTCTTTTCTGCTTTTGTATGTCTTCCATGCAGTGATGGATTGCCGTTATTTTCACCTGGAAAATTGTGACGTCCTTAGATAGACTTATCGGGAAATGGACCCCTTGTTTGTCCCTATTATACCAGCTCCTATCCCCTCCGTTGTTTTTGAGCAATAAGTGTAGCCGGTAGCTTTCGTTTGTATAGATACACCTTTTTTCCAGTCTGTTCATGTTGGCACAATCTGCTTATATTCCATAAAGCAATTTTAAGTAGCTGAGTCCTTATCCATCTTGTTCCCTAGTGTTGAAATTACTAGTTATGATAGGTTAATCATGATTCACATTTGGTTAATTAGATTCTTCATCATGCTC
Organism: Diabrotica undecimpunctata; assembly: GCF_040954645.1. NCBI lineage: Eukaryota > Metazoa > Arthropoda > Insecta > Coleoptera > Chrysomelidae > Diabrotica > Diabrotica undecimpunctata. The sequence goes on along the minus strand of NC_092804.1, from coordinate 101,239,980 downwards.
TCAAGTTCGGTTATATCATTGCATTTCAGAGGTGTATTTAAATGTATAATAGTGTTGAAATTTCCCTCAAAGAACAAACGATAAATTTCTTTTTATCCCAAACGTGACTATTTCTGGAATTAAAAATTTCATCTCTAGTAATTTTTGAGAGTATCTAATACATATTTGGGAACAATACCATTTTTAGTGTCAAAGCACTAGTATTACAGTGATAAAATGCCATTCAAAATAAATAATTCCTAAATTCTAAACCAGATGAATTTGTAAGAAAATATTTGTTTTTTTTTTAAACTAAATAATAATGTCTAATTTACACAGCCATTCAATTGCTTCTGTGGAACATTCCACAAAGTCCTAGAAGTTTATACGGTAGTATAAACGTATACTGTACGATATGGGCAATCTAAAAGACTATCTAGATGATCCGCAATCACACTGTGGACTAACATGTCTCGTACGTGTGCGAATACCTCGTACGTATGTCCCAGGTGGACCGAAACAGATTTGATCCGATAAAGTAATTGTACGTTGGCTACAATTTTCTGGTAATCTCTTGCATTGTACGTTATAGATCTGATGGAGCAGTATTACTCAAAGTAGAAAGCTATCTCACTGGGGTTAAGTATATGGTTTCAGTGATTTTTCTCATGATTCAAGTTGGACATCAATTTTGTTGCTGTGAGCACTATTTAGCCATAGTAATGCACAATATTTTGCATTGAAAAAACTGCAGTTAAAGCAGAGGCCCGACGTGTATCCGCAGAAGCACCCCAAGTTGTTTCCAGTAAGTTTTGTTATTATCTTATTTTTGTTTACCGGCTGCGTTAGTAATATGACTTTTGAATGTTAGTGTTCTATCAAATATGATACCTAGATATTTCGGGTGGTTGTTATGTTTGATAGCTGTAACATGTAGATTTACATTGAGAATATCTCATGCAAGTTAAGTTAAGTTACACTGCCGTGTTTGTGTACCGGTGTTTAAGAGCTATTGTTACGGTCGAATTCCAACAAAGTGATTTCAATGATAGAAATTTGTAAGCCTATTATAATTATTACAGGTCGATGTTGGCTAAAAGAGAAACTAGATCGGTTGTATTTTTTCGCCATCTTCTGGAAAAGAAGGTGGATTTATCTTTTAGACTAATGGATAAGGTACATTTTCTTCTCTTCTGCTCAATACATGAGTTTTTTTTATTTTCATCATTATTTTCACAATTCCATTAATTATGGTGACTGTTAAAGTCTAGAATGAAAACTGTAGGTTATTTTCCAGAGCTTTAGTTACATTTATTGGTTATTTAGTGACAGGTGGTTTGTAGATATTCTTAATGGTTTTGCCACTCACTTATAACACATAGTTATGCACATAAGTTGCAGTAACATAAATATTGCCGTAAGTAGCTCCAATTATGCTATATCCAGAAATTTTACCTCTCGAACAAAGCTCAGTTTCTGATAGTGCATGAGTTTTTTAAATGGCTATGTTGTCAACGTTATTTTCAGTTAGTTTCGTTGATTTACTATTTCCCTCTATGTTTATTTGGCATATGCGGAGCGTTGATACGTGTTGTAAAATGGCGTTGATAAACACCTGTGTAGTTTTCAATAATCCAATATGGAGATTTTCTTTCTTACTTTCCTTTATCTTAATAATTGCCAGGAGAGCTCAGCAGCTAGTGCCGCATCCAAAGTAGATAATAGGATAGCTTAAATATTTAAGTAATCTAAGATTATACCTCAATCAATTCTAATAAGAATAACACTTTACACTCATTTTGACGTTTAAGTTTCCAGTAAGGAAATCGTCAAAAAATTCCAATTACTCCCAACAGAAAAATAATAAACATTTATAGGTTTTACTTTAGAATTTTTTGAAAACGATTTTCAGATTGGACATCTAAAATATCAAAAAATATATATGTAAAATAAAATAATCATACAATTATTTGTGGTTTAATTATATATAAAATAATATTTAAATTAAATATATTAAAAGAAAAAAAAGTTTCAGAAGTAAAATTTGAATTTATTTCGTTAAGGGTGGCCCTTCATTAATTTTATTTATTTATTAAGTTCTTTATTTGTAGAGTTAAGGGAGGCTCTTCATAAATTTTATATAATATTTATGCAGTACTTTATTTGTTGATTATATTCCGTACATAAGTTCTTAATTTAATTAACCACAATTTAATAAAAATAATTAAAATGATCTACCAATTGAAACGAACCATACCACTACCAGTTTTGAAACTTCGCTTAATTAATGGAGTCACAAATTTTGGTAAACGTTATAAAATAGAAATACTTGCGACGTGCGTACGGACATTAGGACACCAGTATTTTCTCTAATTAATTTGGCTTGGCGCTGAGGACAAACTAATAAATTTGAGAAAACGTGTTGAATATGTACGTAAGTGATTATTCTACTTAACACACAAAGTGTTATTTTTTTTATAGTAACTTTTGGTTTTATAGTAAAAGAGTGAAAAAGTATCTAACTGAAAAAATAAATTAAAATCATTTGTTGTAAAGTTGTTAAATTTTAAATCTCTGGCTATGACGATAAAAATTTTAAATACATTCTTGAGTAAATTTTTAAATATAAATATACCTTAGGTGTTGTATCGAATTAGAAATTTGGTTGATATTCCAGTAGTCAGAGATTTGACCCCTAAAAAGTATACGAACAATTCTGCCAAAAATATCAACTTTGTAACCCTAAAAAAATGAAAAAAGTTTATCACTTTTACTCCTGGGCTTCCTGCTAAAACCACCCTCGTGGTTGGGTAAAAACGTAAATAAATCAATTTACCAAGAATATGTAGCCGTTGAGAAAAATGTTTCAAATATAAAATGTAGCTGAGATAATTTTTAATAAAAATGTTCATTAGCACGTTTTATGTACATTTTCTCTTAGAAACAACGGTTGAAGCCACCGGCGGTTTTGAATGTCAGTTGCGCGCGCGAAATCAATGTTAAATAAAATTTGTATCAACTCAACGATAAAAATTTGATATTTGTTAATCAGATCGTCCTATGAACAAAAATCAAAATGTGTTGCAAAGGTAAAGAGTGCAGCTTTCGTATGCAATATTTTTATTTTGCCAGAAATGAAGTAAGTTTCTATAAATCTCTTCAATAAATAAACATTGCGCGACTTTTGGTATTTTTTACCATTCTCGTGAGATAAATAAAATGTATCACTTTTATTGACCAATCGTAGTGAAATTTTCACTTTTAGAGACTAATCTTTAAACACTGTAGCATGAAATTTAAATTTTGAGTTGTGTCAACAAACTGAGGAATTTGAAATATGACTAAAAAGCGCATAATTTAAACTTTTACATTACAAACGATCGCACGTAACAGTAAATGTCTCCAAGAAGACGGTTTTGGGTGTTATTTGTAGCAAAAGTTGAGTACTTTTGAAAAACGCACTAGTGTAATTGAAAAATAGAAGTTTTAAACATTTTAGATTGTTTGTAAAAATGGCAAAAATCACGATACGGTTATATATTTAACACACTTATAAAAACTAAGTTTATTTGCGACAAAATACACAATTTACATGCGTAAGCTGCAATCTTTACCTTTTTTTAGCGTCGAGCTGAAATAAATTTTATTGATCATTGATTTCGCGCGCGTAACTGATATTAAAAACCGCCGAGTGCTTCAAGCGTTGCTTCTGAGAGAACGGTTTATTCTACACAGAAAATGCTAAAAAATATTTTTATTTAAAATTATATTAGCTAAATTTTTTATTTGAAAAATTTTTTACTATGGCGTACAGATTCTTGGAAAATCGATTTTTTTCCGTTCTCCCCCCCTACGAGGGGGATTTTAGTAGAAAGCCCGGGAGTAAAAGTGTAAAGAGTAAAAACTTTTTTGCATCTTTTTGCGTGCCCTAATATTGACATTATTGGCAAAATTCAGCTTGTTCGTATGCTTTTTAGAGGTACAGTGGCATTTTCGTCTGTGACGACTGGAGTATGATTTTAATACATTTTATTCTTTGCCTTTTTTCTATCGTGGAAAATGATTTACTATAAGTGCTTACAATAACACGATAACCTTCGATTCTTGTAACAAAAATCCAAGTAGTCGTTCTCTTTTTCTTTATTCCATTATATAGTCCATGTTGTGGAAACGCTCCTGTAGAAAAATATTTCTGATTTGGTTTCTTTGCGGATTCTTGTTTAAAAATTTCCCCTTGAAACAAATCTAAAGAATGCTGGAAAAATTTTTGGGCAGAAAATGTTTAAACAATTTTTTAAACAAATTCAAAAAAATTCAAACACAGTTGACAGTTTTCTTTAAGTTACAAGAGATTTAAAATCTGGAAAATGCGAAAGTGCGCATTTTCGAGGCTTAAAAACCCTTTTGTAAATTATTTTTTTTGAGGTTGCCAAGTGTCCAATTTAAAGTTTAAACAATCAATTTTAAGATTCTGAAAAGCAATTGAAGCTTACTTTAATTTCAACCATTGTTTTGTAACTGTTAAATCATCCTATGATAATTTAAGCCGATGCGGCATAATTAATACTTAAAAAAAGACGGTCTAAATTGATGTAAGATTCGAATGCTCTTTAGAATCGTAATACTGATCGTTTAAACTACAAACAATGCACTTGGCAACATCACAAATAACAATTTACATATGAGTTTTCAAGCCTCAAAAATGCGCATTTTTCAGATTTAATATTTGGTAACTCCAAAACTATCAACTTAAAAGAGAAATATCAAAAAAACTTTTTTGGTTGAAATGACCAAAAATAAGCAAAAAATAGAGCAAATGTAACTTTAGAAAAAAGGTGATTTTTGAAAGTTGTTTAAAAAAATTGTTAAAACAATTTCTACCAAAGAATTTCGTCAGACACCCTTCAGATTTGTTTAAACGGGACATTTTTGAATGAGAATCCGCAAAGAAACCGAATCAGAAACAATTTTTCCGTATCACAATATGCACCAATATTTGGTTTATCGCTACCTAAAAAATATCTAATTAAATTTAATTTAGCTTTCCCATATTTTTTTATGTTTCATGCACTTATGATTTTTAACTGGTATTTTTTATATATTTTTTGAAATATTTCGTCTGTCCTTTCAGTATTTTTTTTATTTTGCCGTGTTGTCTTTTTAGTGGCTATTTGAATTATAAACTGAATTATGTGATACTGGTTTGTTTGTATTTATTTTATCTTTTCTTATTATCGCCTTTATTCATCAGAAGTCAAATATCATATGTGGTATATTTATTCCTATGTTTACGTCTTTGATATTTTAATATGTTTTGATTTCGTTCATTCCATTCTATAAAGATTCTAAAATTTTTTACATGTCTTGATACTGGACAGCTACGCATGTTGATTTCTTCTATGTATTACCCTTTATTTAATGAATAATAATCTTCCTATATACTGCTATTATACTTAGTATAGCAGGGTAGTCCGATATATGTCTCGGGCCTACGGTATACAAAAACGTAAAACGGATAGTGCTAAGCTTTAACCATCAATTATTACTGCTGGTTTTACTTAACCCTTCAACCGCTAGCGTTACTATATGGTAACGGTAGCCAACCCCATTTTAGAAGTGGAAGCACCGGTTTTGGTTTGATCGAAATGCGTTGGTTATTTGTAAACACGCTTTTAGCAAGTGAAAGAACTCGCTGTTGGTTACATTTTCGACGTAAAAAAACTGTTTGGCAGTATTATTCGAAATTTAAAAATTATGGTAACAGTTACAAGCTTTTGAACATGGACATCCGTCTAGAGTAAGTATTATTAAAACTTGGTTTTTGAATTGTTATAAAACATACGTACAAAAGAGTATTTATAAATATTTATTCTGTAGTTCTTGACTGATTGTGTTATGACATTATTTCAAGTTATGTAATATAACCTAAAAAATATTGAGGTTACTGTATGGTAACACCAATACCAGGGAGCATTGGTGTCTAGGGAGCTGGTCCAGGGAGACAAAAATATTGTATGTGTATAGTCGTCTTGCGAGTTGCGTATGTGGTATATAATATGCGATCAGAAAAGCTAGGCGTTTTGATTGTGTCTAAATAATTATCTAGTATATTTATTTGATACTTTTGGGCGTAGGTTTACGCTGGAGAACGCATTGTAAATGGTTTTTGAAGAAAATCTGGACGTTTACGAAATATTTATCGAGCCTCCTGATGCTAACGTCCTAACCCACGAGAATTTTGGCAATGGAAATGATGGCGGATTTCTGGATGATTTAAGCTGTCGACAGTTGACACCAGCAACTAAATTAGTCCTTTGTCGTGCTGTCAGACCTTTGATCGATGTATGTAAATCAAAGCCAGTTTCAAATATCGTCCGCCCTGGGCCAGAAAAAATATCCTGAATTTAAGGTGATTTTGAAAGTGTAAGCATAGATTTTTTTAAACCAGAATATAGCAAATATATTGATATGGACTATATATCTTTGAGATGCTTGTTGATAGAGAAACAATATAATTGGAGGAATCAAGAAAATACGCACTTTTCTGCAATAAACTGAATCCAAAAATTTATAACGAAGAAATGAAATGTGTAATTGGGATTAAGATTATAACATAATATAATGAGTTACATGAAAGAAAATTTTACTGGGATTTCAAACAAGATATAAAAAATATTTTGGTCAATGATAAATATTTACAGCCTGTACATGATGACAAAATGGGAAAGCTACAAATGTTGCTTTATTGACAACTGAATACCTGAACATAAGTTAAATTACGGTTATGATTAAAAATCCTTTGGAAAGGATTTATAAAAACAGTTTATTTGGGGTAAGCCCATCAGATTTGTATATAAAATGTGGTCCCTGAACTCTGCTTCTCGTTATTTGGTGACGTTTAATATATATCAAGTAAAAAACCCAAAGGCAAACACAACTTACGAAAGCGATTTTGGAAAATATGCTGCTCGTTTACTTTGCATATACATGTGATTTCGGATGATGTAAAAAAGCAACCGTTCACATTTTACTTTGACAATCTTTTCACAAGTTGCAATTCGCCATTTTTCTTTGCTAAAACAAAAGAGTTATAATGGTACCGAAACTATAAGGAAAAATAGAATTCCTACAAGTTGCGAGTTACCTAAAAAAGCATGATCTTTATATCGAAAAAATGGGAGATATGATGTCTGTCATCGACAAAGAAGACGGAATATTATTAGTAAAGCGAATGAATATTAACATAGTACCAGTAGCATCTACATGTCACGGCATCAATCCAGTCACTCAAGTCAAACGCTATTCTCGAACCGAAAAAAAAATATTTAAGTAGGTACCACAACCTTATCTTATTTCTGAATACATTCGGTTTACTGGAGGCACTGACTTCATGAACCAGCAGATACCCAGATACAGGATTTTAATTCGTAGAAAAAGTGGTGGTGGTCAATTTTTACTTGGCTACTAGATGCTGCTAGAGTCAATGCTTGGTGTATATCCGAGAAGTGTAAACATCAAACACAGCTTACCCAACTGGAATTCAGACGAGAGATTGCTTAAGCCTATCTAATAATAAGATGCGTCGATGTGCCGAAGAAGGTTGTAGTTTAAGCATTCGCACTATGTGTGTCAAATGTAATGTAGAATTATGACCAAAGTGTAACATAATGTTTCACAGCCTACATATATATTTTCCTGCTCCAATAATTTTTGCATTCTAGCGTTCCCAAAATGTAATGGCATGTTTTAAAAAAAGTACAATTATTTTGAGAAAATTACTTGTAGCAATATGTTTAATAAAGTTTCTTGATAAATATCTCTGACGGGTGGTTTCCTTTTTTGCAAAACAAATTCCGACATTGAAGGCTTAAGGTAGTCATTTAATTCAGTCTAAGTTGATCTAGCTTTTGGATCTGAGGCGTTGGATATTTATAAAAATAACTATGAGTAGATGTCTTAGACACTCCTCCATTTGAACTATTTCGATCGTACGTTTTATTTTATCAAGTACTATGATCCTTGATATAACTTGTATATCTTTTAAAAAGTGTCCCACAAAAAAGAAATTTAATAACTGGATAACTATAAAGAGTACAGTAATAGTTAATTCACTTTTACGCTTTAAGTAAAATTCGGTAATTTATTATTCAGTTAATTAGTAAATTAATTCGGTTAACTAACAAAGGATCGGATAGAAGATATTTAGATTTTTTCATTAAACTTTTATTACATTCGTCAACTTTAATATCCAGCCCAACGTTCTATCTTAGTGGTTTACTAAGAGTCTGTTTATACAAAAATTACTTAAATATTACGATTGTAAGAAATTTTAAATTATATGCGAATCTTGATTAATTTATTACCCATTTAAGTTAGTTATTATTTTTTCCGATAATTGCATAAATTTTGTTTTTTGATTTTGTGAGTTTTTTTATTCGACATATTTATATCTAATTTTAAGGAGATTCTTTCGATTGTAAGGTTTTTGTAAAGATAACTTAACCACATTAATAGGTCTGTGAAAAAATGTTTCTGTCTGCAGAATGTTGCACATGCTAGTGCTGATCTATATGCAACAATGTACGACATTATTACAATAAAAATGTCTTTTGAATGTATATTGAGCTACCTGGCCAGTTATTGAAGTTGAATAACCAAAGAATTGTTTTTGAGTAGTAAAAGTTTCTGTACCTTCGGACAAGGTTTCGTATCTACGTAATTAATTTTGGATATTCTTTCATCTATTCATAACAGTCAGGATGCCACTGAAATAATGTAAACCTTTACTGGTATGTACCACTCCAGTGTTCAATCCAGTCCAGTTGACTGAAATGACAGTCAATTTTTGATTCCACTTTTGATTCGAGAATAGTGTGAACGGCCAATCCAGTGCTTGACTACACGGTGGATCGGTCATGAAAGCATTGTCACTATAGTGTTACCGATCTTACAGTTTTTGAATGACTAGAATATTGTGAAAGATATAATCCAGTCTAGCACTGGACTGCATTACTGGACTGGAATAATATGAACCTGTCATTAAGTGAAAATTTATAGACCACACACCAATCGACCGTATTTATTAAGAATAATAATAAATTATTTTGAGAATTATAGTGGGGATTATTTTATGGAGTTAATCGATTAATTAAGTTTTGTAACTATGTGACGTAGAGAATATTAGTTAATGCGTTTGTTTGCTGTGGCCGTTTTTGTATGGAGCAATAAAACCACGTGTCTCTTCTACAAGGATCTTCAGAAGGTTGTAGATCAACTAAATACAGAGGTTAGCTTTTTAAAATGTAAAACAAGTGGATCCTCAGATAAGTGACTTTTTATTGTTCTGAAGCTATTTTCTTGTGTCATTTTAAAGTAATTACTATTTAAATGGGAATAAGCCACAATTAAATGTTAAAGTACGTTTATTGACGTTTCAATTTCCACTTCGGAAATCGTTCTCCTAAATGAACGTACTTTAACCTTTAATTGTGGCTTATTCCCATTTAAATAGTAATTAAGTGACTTTTTATAAAGACCCAGAGGTTACCGGTTACGTGGAACACCAGGTTAGTTACTTTTATATTGACCCAGAGGTTAAGTGTTACGTGCAATAAGCTGAAAACTATGTTCTTTTTGTCTTCTGAAAGGCAATTTAATCATTTTATTTCTTATCTGTTCTTATAAAATAATTAACAATAAGTTTTTTCTGGATTATATAAAATTTATTTTTATTATTTTATATATCGTATTAATTTATATATAAAAACTTTCAGTGATAATTACAATATTATATGTTTTTGTATTTCTTTAACAATATATGGTTATTATTTTTAATTTGTATTGATTTATATATAATTTTCTCATATTTTACACGGAGTTCATTGTATTTCTAAAATCTAATCTCAAATCGATCATTATCTACAACCTTATGATAATTCCCCTCTTGCATTCTAACCCAAGTTGATTGTCACAATAATATGAGCTAAAGCCCAGAGTTGCTACAAAATGTCGCTCTCCCGCAAGAAAAGTGACAGAACTCCCAATTCTGCAAATTTTATTTCATGTTTGCATTATATTCCAAATAGAATAGTCTTCAATAGTGTCGTTATGCCGTTCGCGTTATTCAGCTCATATGAATCAATAACAATGACACAAATGAAACAATGTTTCATTTGCATCTCGATCTTCGACGAGTTAGACCGTTCCACTGCTTAGGAAAACCGATATATTTAGAGTTGTGACGTTTTTACAATTGTGTCCTGTGAGAACTAAAAGTAAAAAATAAACATATTTCGGATTAAGTCATTTTTCCTGTTCCATGTAAGTACATTTATTTGTTTCTCTTTATTTTGCAATATGTTACTTTTCTCTGTTGGAATCCGATTTAATTTAGAGCTGTGACAGAAATATCTGTCTATATAAAAGGCTAGGATGACAAGTCACACTGTTTGTCCTGTAGGGTAACTACGCCGCTTAGCAAAGAAGATAATACTGAAAATGTATTTGATGTAAAAATTCTAAGTATATAATATTATTGTATATATATATATATATATATATATATATATATATATATATATATATATATATATATATGTATATATATATATATATGTATATATATATATATATATATATATATATATATATATATATATATTATAACAAACTTTTAAAAGAAAAAAATTAAGATTTTTTAACTTTAAAAGAGCTTACATTTGCAATGTTATCATACCAAAATATTAACAATTCAGTAATAAGCAGACGTAAAATTTCATTAACCCACATAGTAATAACGCGCTATAAGAAGTATGCACTTTTGTCTGCATTCCCGAAGTGCCACACGCCGTTTTTATTTTTTTAAAGTTAATGAGTCGTCACTAGTCATACATAAGAATAAAAATATTATGTTTAAATGTTGCAAGGTTAAAGTACCATAATATAGATATTCTCGTCTCCCATTTTGTGGCCGAGGAGAGAATTTTTTTTAAGGTGTTAAGTTTGAGTGTGTAGTAATTAAAAGTTATTATATGAACAAAATATAAATAATTCAGTAACTTCTATAACATAATTGTCTGATAATTCCTTTCGTTCAGGTCTAAAGCATTTATAAATTAGCTACTGACAGTCTATTAAATAACCGATGAGGATATTCCCTTTATACTGCTTTAGCAGTAATAAAAAATAAAAATTCGTACTTCTTTCAGATGAAATGAATTGGTCAGTTTGGATGTCAAAAATTGTACTAGTTGTATTGGCAGGCGGAAACAACACCGATGACTTGGAAATGCCTGTTCAAAATGTTCTGGCTAGTATCGACAATGCCGAATTTTAAAGACACAATTATGTTAATGCTAAATTACCGAAACTGCTGAATCTTCGGTTCTACCAGATCAGTATATACAACAGTATTGTCATCAAGTGCCACCAATCACGCACTTCGATGTTCATCGCCCTTCCTTCTGGAACAAATAATTAAATCTAATTGGTCGAGAAACGAAAAGGTTTCATATAAAAGTTAATTTATCTTTAAATATGGGACATTTTCGGATCTCAAGGCAGTCAAGTACAGTCAAGTGTTAGTGTGTGTTTTACCCGTGTAGGGTAGCTCCCTAGAGCACTTTGCTCGAAGGGCTCTGAATCTTTCTAAGACTCTGAAGCTGAGTTTTTTTCTTCTTAGAAAGAATGTGTTTTATTTACCACCCTAATAAAACCACAAGGGCATTGACCTCTTTAAGACAATGCCACAATAAGAGCGTACCGGCCAACTACGCAATATTACACCATATTGCGCAATAGTTGGACAAATTAATAAACATGGAAACTTGCACCAAGTTGCAATCTGTTTTTCCTACGTTTATTAATTACCCCGGAGACGACAGTATAATATAAAAATAAAGTTTATGCTGATGAGAATGCAGAAATTGTATTAAGCGATGTATTGTACATGAAAGCGAAGTTGATTTAAACCTCAGTGACTATGCCATAGTCGATCCCAACTTTTCTTCAACTTCAAGTGGTAAATCATCATCAGATTCTGAACAAAATGGCTAGCTCATTACTTCTACTAAGAGATCGTTTCTTAAACGCAATATTAATATTCATCCCAAATATCAAAACACGTATACAGAAAATCATAAAATGGTGATCCATTCTACTTCCATATCGAAGAGAAAAGAGTAAAAGTTTGCAAACTATTTTTCAAGATTACGTTGGGAATCCACGAGACACCAATGATAACAGTTTTGGCACAACAAATAAATTTTTTGAGCCAAAGAAGAGAGGGAAACGCTCAAATCATTTCACAGTAAAAGCTGGTATAAAAAAATCAGTGAAAAACCTTAATAACCCGATCCCTCGTATAAAAAGTCATTAGCTTTATGCCAATACTTGTAAAGAGTAAATAGATGGTGGTAAAAGTTTAGCTGACTTAGATATAGACTATGTAAGAGAACAAAATAAAAAAAAACAGCCAGCCTCAAATGTTACTATGTACTTACCCATTTTAAATATTGAATTTAATATTTCATATTATTTTTCTCCAAAAGAAGATATGTACAATTTCTGCAAATCTTATAAAAATGCACTAGAAGTACCAGATATAAAAGAAAAATGCGAGACGCATCAGAAAGAAAAAAAGTTGAGTCGTGAATCTGAAGAACGGGTGAAGAAATGTGATGGTAAACATTTTGTCTTGGCCACATTTAATCTTCAATCAGTGACGCCGTTTCCTAAAGGAAATTTGTCAATATTTTATATAAATATAAATCCAAGATAAATTCTTATAATTTAACCATTTGCAAATTTGGTAATGATGCTGTGGAATGTTTTATTATTGGTATGGGGGTGAAGGACATCATCGTAGCGCCTATGAAATAGGCTCTTGCATATTCAAGTATTTAGAGAAGAAAGCTTCCGAAATTAGTAGTGACCTTTTAAAATTAATTCAAGTTCTACTCTGACTATTGCGGGCAAAATATAAATGATTATCATTCCGTAGCAGTACGTCACAATAATACGAACAGCCAAAAGACGTGGCAATACATATTACGTGTACGAATTAAATCATTCAGATTTTTTCAATATAAGTTGTATGACAGGTAACAACTACGCTAAAGATGTTACTAGCAACTCTATTAAAATGTCTGATTTTAAAGTACTCAGGTTTGAGAAGGCTAGATCAGACTCATTTCTTTTCATACAAAGACTTAAAATTTTAAATAATTAAAGTGCGTAAAAGAAAACGGCAATCGTCTTTTGTTTTGAAGAAAGCGTACTCAAGAAATGTTACGATTGAAGAAAGAAAAAGAGACGACTGTTTGAAATTAATTCACTCAAATCACATGCCGCAAAATTATATCGACATTTTTAATTCCCTGCTTTTTTTAAACTCTTAACACACTAAACTTGCCTTGACTAAGTTTAGGATTTATACTGTTCTGTTAAAATTCTACAGAATTATTATTTTTTGAAATAATATTTTTAGATTTATAAATCACAAAATGGTAAAGCTAAATAAATATAAATTCATTTTTAATTACTGTATTCAATATAGTCATAAATAAAAAAAATCGAGTAGCAACACAAGACAAACGACTTAAGTCAAAAAATTAGGTAGTTTTGGAGGTTTTGTATACTATAAAGTCAACATTGTTTCTTTTAATCTAAACGACAGCAAAAAAAAAAACAAATATATGTGTCCTGAGAATCAGTTTTGACTTAAACTTGCAATCTGTATCTAATTAAAAATGTTAAAGTTTTCACGCAGGGGTGCGATATAGGTAGGACTGTCAAATCAGATAAAAAGATCTAATGTTTATTTAACATGCCTTAATTTTTTGACATAAAAATTTTCTTCTACATATCTTTTATCTTTACGAGATTTCCAAATGTTTTCCAACACATTTGCTTTGTTTTGTTTAAAATCCATTTACCTAATATCGCATTAATATTTCTATCAAATCACAGAACCATATATCGACTGGAGGTTACTTCAGGTTTTCCACTCCCAAACTTTGCATGCTAATAGTTCTTAAACATATTTTCACATTAATTTACTCTTCACTTCGTTCTAATTAACGAAAAATCTTTACTAGAGACTTCACTACGCTGCGCATTTTTCTACGAAATTGTAGCGTATTTGCTTTGAAATCTGGTGACCAATATAAAACATAGCAACTTTTTATAAAAATGTTCGTGAAAGAATTATAAAGAACTGAAAAATTATAATTAAATAATAAAAATTTGTTTTTGTTTAGTTTATTTTTTCTCTCTCAACTACAAGGTTATTGGCACTAAGTCAATTTTGTTACTATACATTTTAGGTTATATTATAATTCACAATAAAGAGACTAAAAGGAAAAGTAAAAAAAGGAAACAATAAATTTTGTAATACAAATTAAAAAAAAAATTAAGATTACATTATTTGTAAGACCTTGTAAGGAGTATTTTTTTTATTCTTGCTCGTACTTGACTGCGTAAGAATATGTTGAAGGGTTAATGATTTATTACACTTTTCACAAACAGGTGATTTCTCCGAAGCCACCAGGTGTCATTTTATAGCCGTTTGTGACAAATTCTTAGCCTGTGAACGATTAAGTGTCTCTTCTATTTAAGTTAGGTATATGAAAGATTTCGATGGTAGGTTGTATTTTGTGAGTTTCCAGGTTAAATTTTTCCATTGGTTTTGCCAGGACTTTTTGATTAGAAAACTGGTTTTAGATGTACGGAGTCAATTCTAAAGACCTTGGTGGCCATTTTATGGGCCCCCTTCTACCTATCCACCTACCTGGAAAAACGTTATTAAGGTAATTTCATACCACAACGCCGTAGAGCCCCATCATGTTGGTACCACAAATTATTTCTCTTTGGAAATAGCTTTGGCAACAGGATGAAGAAATTCTAGATAGCAGTTAAGTTTTCCTCAAAAAATATGACCCTTTAATTTAATTGTTTATAATGCCGGCCCAAACATTCACCTTTTCGGAATATTGTGTCCTATACCCTTCCATCCAATGTGGATTTTCACTTGCCCAGTATCGATATGTCTGACGATTTACGAGACCGTTCAGCATAAAAGACGCTTCATCAGAAAAAAATACCTTTTGTATGAAGGTTCGCGATTGGGGTATTTAGCATTAAGTCTGCTAAACTTCTGCTTGAGTCCTCACTCTATCTCCATAACCAATCATGATTAAAATCTCGATTCGTTCTGTTTCTATTCGTTTGTTTCTGAAATAATGAATTTATTCCATACATTTGCATCATACTGTATATTTTTAAAGGTATGTGCTACCTTATTGATACCTTTGCAGTGGTGTTTATTTTTCCTTTTAGACTCTTTGGAAAGTAATTCTATATATTTCTGGTTTTTATGAGTGACTTTGTGTTGTTTTCTTCACTTGTTTGTTTATTTATATTTTTTTAATTTGTTTTTTTCAAGGAGGAGCTAGATAATAACTGATCACTATTGGTAAATTCTGCTGTTTTACCATTAGATTAACGTGCATTTTTTGTTTCATTTTCATCCACTGGGTATACCAATAAACCAAAGACATTTCATCGGATATCAGTTTTTCATCAGGCATTGATGTACCAATATGCTACCAATATGCTGAATACCGAAAGCAGTGCTCTATCACAACTCCTCTCACACACACACGCAGTGATCAACCCTGCCCCTAGGAACATGTGTATACCAATCTAAGAATGGGATCCACATGTCCGAAGACCAAACCGGTCACACTTCGCTAGTCGAAGTGGTACCTATCTGACCCCCAGGTTTTTCCTCCACCCCTCCTCATCGTGTGACTTACGTGAGGAGGCTTATGATGTGAGTGAATGAAAGTTACTTAAGGTGTCCTGGGTAATGGAACACCCTCTGTTTTTAATGACTGTGGTTATGCCACCTAACTGTAGGGGTAGCCACATCTAGGCTTTTCTCCCTATTTACATTACTGACTCTATTGAAGTTACTCTATCATGACTTCGGGACTTGAGTCCCTAAAACAAAAGAAAAAGGCGTGTGTTCCGACCATAGAGCCCCCAGCCTTGGCTGACGACTCCATGTTCGGAAAAGAGTGTGTGCTCGGTCACTCGGCCGCCGATTTGGCAAAATAAATTTTGTTCTCCTCGCCGGCCGAGCACCCGAGTAGGGTCCGGCCACTGAGCCCTTGTATGCCTCACAAGACCTCAGTGCTCGGATTTCGCGAGAATATCAGTATTCATCTGATCCGCCTTAGGGACCTAGTCCGTTGAAACGGTATATGTAGAGCCTGATGGGCCCTCCATATTTGGTCTGTGTTGAAATTGAAGTTACAAAAATGTACAGTGAAAAAGATTTAAAAATTAGATGAATCCAAAGTGATTTAGATAGAGACCGTTTTTTGTTTTTTTTTGTTTTTTGTTTTTTTGTTATTATTTTTTTTTTGTTTTTTGTGGACTTCCTTGGAGCTTTGGAACTATAATATGCCTGGGCAACAATTCTTTCCTTTTTTTTTCCTTAATCCTATTTATGTGCGTGTGGTGGGGTGAGCATTCCCAAGTGTATACTGCTCTCACTCACCCCGGTGTATATTGGGCTTATATCTACCTAAAAACCTAAAAACCTAAAAGAAAAAGCGTACCCTCTCGCCAGAGTTTTTTTGGTCGGTGTTCTATCTTTCTTCATCTTGAGGTTTTGACGACTATGCACCATTACATCCTTTGTTATTCGTTTGGGATCTCCCTATATCTTGCTATTTGCTGCTTTGGTCTTCTGTGTACCGTCCTGATGTTTTCGTTGTAGTTCGTCAGCTCTCTTAGCATTCTACTAGGGTGGTTTATTAGTCCATTGAATATATCATATGCTCTTTCGTCTAGTGTCCGTAGGATCCTGGTTTGTCCTGAGTCTCTGAATACGTACCTTAGTGGTACGTATTTTGGTATTTTTAAGGCGTCTCGTATGATTTGATTTTGAGATCTCTGAATCTTCATTCTGTTTGACTTGCAGGTGTGTCCCCATGCTGCTGAGGCGTACGTTAGGACTGGCAAGATGATGCTGTTTGCAACCCTGATTTTGGTTTTAAATCTTAGTTTGCTTCTTCTGCCTATGAGCGTTGAGAGCTGACTTTTCAGCGCTTTGGCTTTGTATACCTGTTGGTTGACATGTTCTGTGAATGTTATCTTTTTGTCAAGTAACACTTCTAGGTATCTTGCCTGGTTACTCCATTCTACTGGGGTGTTGTCTATCGTGATTTCACGGTTTAATACACTTCTTCTATGACTAAATATTACAGCCTGGGTTTTGTCTGGGTTTAAGGCTATTTTCCATTTTATGCACCATCGTTGGAATCTTTTTAGTGCTCTTTGCAGGTGATTAGCTGCATGATCCGGGTTTCTCCAGCTAACCGCTATTGCTGTGTCGTCTGCGTAAAGACTCAACAGAGATCCAGGTTCTGTTGGCGCGTCGGCCGTATAGATGGTATACAGGTATGGCGACAGCACGGCGCCCTGAGGCACACCCGCTTCCAGGGCTCCGACTTCAGACAGGGTTGCCCCTATTCGAATCCGGAACCTTCTGTTAGCAAGGTATGACGCAAGGAGACATGTAATCGCTTCGCTGTACCCCAATGAATTCATTTTGTAAATGAGTCCCTTGTGCCAGACTCTGTCAAATGCTTTACTGACGTCCAGAAATGCGGTTGCTGTGTATGCCTTTTCGTTAAAACCTTTGGTTATGAATTCTGTGAGTCTTAATACCTGTAATTCACAGGAGTGTTCACTTCTGAAACCGAATTGAGCTTCTGGAATGGTGTGTAATGCTTGAGACTCTTCCTTCAGTCTTTTTAGAATTACTCTTTCCGCAATCTTGCTTATTGATGATAGTAAGCTGATTGGTCTGTAATTTTGAGGAAATGTGCCATTTTTCCCTGGCTTAGCAATCATGATTATGTGAGCTTCCTTCCATCTGTCTGGAAAATATCTTAGTTTCAGCATATTGTTTATGATGTTGGTAATATAAACAATAGCTTTTGTAGGTAGGTTTTTCAGCGCCGTGTTTGTGATGTTGTCTAGACCAGGGGCTTTTTTGGCGTTGGTCTGCTTTATGAGTTCTTTTATTTCTTCGGGAGATGTATGAAGTATCCCTATTCTGCCTTTTGTCCTTTTTAGTCTTCTTGCTGTCCTCTCTACCTCTTCTTCGAAGTCTATATCTTCGTTGGGGTATTCGTTGTTTCTACACGCCCTTTCTATTTCGTCTTTTAGGACTTCTGCTTTCTCGATTTCTGTGTGGACAATCCCGTTTACTCCGTGTAGAGGGGTTATGGGTTTTTTGTCCTTTCGTAGGATTTTTGATAGTTTCCAGAACGCAGATTTGTTTGGATTTAACTCTTCGATATAGGAGTCCCAGCTTTGATTTCGATGATTTTGAAGTTGTTTTTTCACTTCCCTATCTAGCTCATTTGCAATCCGTTTGTCTTCTACCGTTCTAGTGTGGTAGGCTCTTCTTCTTTTTCGATTTTTCTGTTTGATTAAGTTTTTAAGTTCTATACATATGTCCCTGAATCTTCCTTTTTGTCTAGTTATAGTTTCGGTTTTGGAGCTGGCATCGATAGCGTTGATAATTGTTTCTTCTAGTTTTATTACGCTGTCCTCTAGTTCTGTTATGTTGTTGATTGTGGGGATATTACCGATGTTTTCGCTTACGATTCTTTTGTAGTTTGGCCAACTTGTCTTTTTTCTTTTGTGGGGCTGCAAATAGTTTGTTTCTATTGCGCCCAGGGTCAGGACGATTAAGTTGTGTGTCGATTCGCCTTCGTTTAGAGAGTGTATCTCGTATTGTTGACCCACGTTGTGTAGGATTGCAATGTCTAGGTAAGTAGGAAGTTGTCCGTGAAAACATGTCGGCTCTGTTGGTCCGATTACGTACGTATTTGGTCTGTTTTCGAGGTGGCTGCATAGTCGTCGTCCGTTGCTGTTGGTCGTCCTGTCGTGCCAATTGGGAGATCTCGCATTAAGGTCTCCTATTATTATGGTTGGCTCTTCTGAGTTTAATATTAGGCTCAAATCTTCATCTAGGATCGGTTCGTTAGGTCTGACATATGCAGACACTATTTTTAGTGAGTCGTTGTTGGCTTTTAGTCTTATGAGTGTGGCTTCCATTGTGACCAGTCCATCTGGTGTTGGGATGTGTTCATGTTCGATTTCTTTTTTCACAAGTATGGCTGTTCCACCTGATAGCGCTCTGTGATCCGTCCTGTAGATATCGTAGCCGGGAAATTTTGTTTTCTTCCTTTCCACTAATTTGGTTTCTTGTAGGGCTACGATATCGAGCTCTAATCTATTTATCATTTCATCCAGAAGGTTGATTTTTTTGGATAATCCGCCGGAGTTCCATGACCCGATGCGAAGATCTTCCGTTTGGTGTACTAACATTTCTGACCTATGTTTCCTATGGCTGTCATTACCTGTTGCATTTGATCTAACATGTTGGAGACATGTGCCATTTTGGCATTTAGATCAGCGTTGAATTTGGCGATTAGTGCTGCTGCTTCGTTTGTGGCTGTTTTTTCTGTTGTCACGCTTTCAGGCCGTTTAGTAGCCTGAGCGTAGCTAAGACCTTTATTGGTGTTGCTGGTATGATGGGCCTTGCCCTTTGTTGTTGTGGGGCGGCTTTCTTCTTGGGAACTCTAGGGCATCCGCGATAGTTCGCTGTATGCGCTTGTTCACAGTTAGCGCATTTTGGGTCCGTTTCCCTGTCCTTTTCGCATTCGCTACTAAGGTGATTTTCTCCGCACTTCACGCATTTCGACCCATAGTGGCAGGATTTTGAGCTGTGGTAGAAACCTTGACAATTGAAACATTGCATTGTTTCATGTCTTGTCTTCATTTCGTCCTCTACGCTGATCCTCATGTAACATAGGTCAGAAATGTTTTTTATTTTTGCGTCCTCTTCTGCTTTGATTGTAACCAAAAACATTGGGAGGGGTTTCTTGTCTGGCTTTTTAGAGATCATGTTTATGACCTTAGTAGCCTCTACTCCTTTGCTTATAATTTCATTAAGTATAAGGTTGGTATCGGTTTTTGCCGATAATCCTCTTATTATTACTGGCTTCATTTTATCGGTATCTATAGGATACGCGATAAAGTCTACAGCTGAGCTGTATGTCTCTAGGAGTCTCACCATTTTTAGGTATTCCTCTCTGGTCTTTGTTTGTATAACAATAGACCTTCCTGATCTGGCAAATTTATTTGCCGAGATTATTTTCATGGCTGCAGCTTGCTGCAGTATCTTCTGGTGCTCGTTGACAGTTTTTAAAATTATCGCCGGTGGTTTAGGCTGCTTCGGAGTAGAGACTGCTACTTCAGGAGTGATCTCGGGGGTCGCTTCATCTGCAACTTTTTTGTTAGGAGGTTGTGACTCCTTGTCGTCAACTTTTTTATTAGGAGTTTGCGCCTCCTTTTTCTTTGTGTTAACTTTTTTGGTAGGAGGTTGCGACTCCTTTGTTGTTGTAACTTTTTTGATTTCAAGAGTTTGTCTCTTCTCTTGCCTTGCTTTGATGGTCCTGTCCATCTCTTCTTCTTTGCGCTTTTGGATAAGCTGGGTTTGCTTCTCCGCTGCGCTTTGTTTGGGTTTTTTCTCGACGGTTTTCCATTCGATGCCGGTGGTGTGCCAGTCTTCTTCTGCTTCTATATCCATACCGTCTTCATTAGATATGATGGGTATGACTTCTTTGTTTGTTACTTTTTTAGAATTCGATTTTTTTGCCGAATTCGACTTGGCGGTTTTTTCTTTTGGTGGTGGTGGTTCCTGGATGATATCTGCTTTCTCTCTTTGGAGTTTTGCCTCGTTTCTTTGTTGAGTTAATGCATCCATTAACTCTAGGATCTTATCGGTTAGTCTTTTGACTTCCCGATCTTTTTCTTGGTTTTCTCTTCCTAACTCATTTAATTGAGTAAAAAGTTTTTCTTCTCTGGCTCTCATTTCCTTCTTCATATCTTTCATTTGTTCGGTCAGTTCATTGACTGATCTACTTAATTCGTTAGCCCTTTCTATGGCTTCCATTTCCTTGGCCTTTTTTCGTTCCTCTTCATCTTCGTCGAATTCAGGGGCACGCTATCTTTTTAGTTGTTTCGATGGAGCTTCCATCTCAACGTTGTTTTCATCATGTGGGGGCGGGGCTTCGGCGTTTAATGCTACGTCCGACTGAGCGTTCAGAGGTTCGTCCGACTCGGCGTTCAGTGCTTCGTCGGTGTTGGCATCTGCGGATAATGATATTGTGTCATCCGTATCGTCTTCACTGATTTTTTCATCCTCGGACTCGGGCGAATAGGAGTCGTCGTCAGATGATGAGGGAGATTATCCATTGGGTTGTTTAAATTCGCGGTAAAATTATTATAAAGTTCTATGGCTGTAGCTACTGAGGGGGTGGATGACTGGGGCCTGTCATCATCTTCTGCTTCGCGTGTAGTCACCTGCGTGACAACACTATTTTGGGGGGGTAAATCACTCATTTTGCCGTAAGGCGGTGAACATAAGTTCAAGAGACTAAATGAGGTTTGCTACTCATAAGACTCTGTTTTTGTCTTCCCGCCAAGCCGCTGCCTGACGGTTTTCCTGGGTGTCGTTCCAGCAACCTCTCGGTAGTTCTCTCCCTGATTTCTCAGGGAGGGATCCTCTTGATGTTTCTCTCACCTAAGAGGCAGGGGCCGTTCCTGTCCGACTTAGATTCAAAAAACTAAGCCTTACAGTGTCATACCTGTCGACCCACTGAGGTGAACCCGTATATTCGCAGACGCGAAGCTATTAAAAGCCTCCTACGAGGAGCCTATAAAGGCAACCCCTCGAGGTTTAACTTAATAACAACCTCGCATCCGCTTTTCGCTAATATGTAAAACAAATGCCTATGCCACACTCGGTGTCTTACCCACCGGGAGCTAAAAAGCTCCGTTGACAATAGGTCAGTTGTCCCCACCTAAGCACACTTCGCTGACTCGCGTCCGTCCTGTTTGACTGCTAGAGCCGAACTACTGATTCACAACTCCTCTCTAAGAAGTCTTTAGCTTTTATATCGTGCCCAGCTTTCAATAGTTGCGACCAAGATGGACCTATGTCCCTCTACAAATGTCAAGATCGCACCTATACTTAAAGATGTATCGAATATTTTAAAGATTTTGTCAATAAAAAATTAAATAGCTGCATGTGTTTACTAGATAAAAGATTAAAATATTTCAATTAAATACATAACTTAGTTTTGGTTAACTATAATATATACAATTATGTTTTTTTTAGAGTGAGGTGGAAAGGTTCTAAATCCACTAGGAAAAGTGTCCCTAGTATTGTTAGATTCGACCCGCAGGAATGCATGCCAGGAAATAACTTCCAATGGATTATGCATCCAGCATACTCCCTGATGAATCACGTATCAACTAAAACCACTCTCTCTTTAGACAAGACTCTCTCGGACAACATTATTACTAAATCAAACGTGGGGATATCTTGCGCAGTCTTGAAGTAGAGCTGGATTTAAAGAGGATTATACAACGCCAATATTACTTATATGATGGCGACAGAAACAAAAAAAAGCCATGACCTTACTCCTAAGAAAAGAAAAATTTAGGATACCGAATTTTTTTGAATTTAATTTTTTTTAATAATTTTTTTATTAATTTATTTATTTTATTTTTTTTATTATCAAAAGTTAAGGTTGGTGATTATCCTTGTTATGTGCTTTATAATAAATTCGTAGTTTTCTTGGTCTTGCTTTGCAACACGTATAATATTTTTTAGCCATAATTCTCTTAGCCTAGCAGGTAGTCTATGTTATTCGGGTGCAAAAGCATTGCATCTGAATGCTCACTTTGCTTATAGTGTACTCTTTATCGCTGGTGTTTTATGCGATATGGAAAAGACCTAAAAGACCATGGCCGGTCAGGAACTGTGTAAAATTATAATTTACTCGCTTAAACTTACAACTGTTCTATGCTAGCACAACAGGGCTAATAGCAGCTTTCACCTGTGATAGGTTGCTGTCTTGAATTTAGTAGAGATGTTTTTTCCTCTTTAGCTAGGAAGAAGATTGGGATCGTATATGCACTCATCTGCAGGGCCAACCGAATTATGTTATTTTGGGCAGTTCTTACTTTCATAAGCGGTTTTTGCTGTGCACTTGTAATCATATCATTGTACTTATAATCATGTCCTTCACTTTTAATATTTTAGCACGCCTCTACAGACTGGAGTTCCATATAGGAGGATCCATTTTATCACCTAAATGTACAATCCTTTTTATTGCTACTAGAATCTCCTATATTGGATATAATTCTCTGGATAGCTGTGATTTTTTACCCGCCTCCTTGAGTACACTTGTCAGCTATTTTGTAAAGCTTAGGCGTATGTCTAGTTTTTTACTTTTCGCGCACAAGTATTTCGCGCACTTTGTAGGCTTGAATAAAGTACTACCAAATAGGAAGGTTAGTCTTCAAAATTTTCAGTTGCAAAAAATGAAACACATTTTTATGCTTGAAACATTTCACAATAATTTGTAATAATTACTACGAAGATGGTTTTTAGTTATAAATAAACTTTTTGTTGTGTGTATTTAAGTTGTCATAAAGAAAGGTAATTATGTTAATTGTTATATAAGTATTACTTTGATGTAGAATATAATTTATTCATAATTTCCACATTGGTTATTTGTTAATTTAAGTAGCATTTTGCAAGTAATAGCTCCAGAGATGCGGAATAACAGTTCGCAGCGACTAATAGTATCCCAAAAATAGGTGCGACTACTGTAGGATTAGGAGCTTCTTTATCAGCGAGAGAATTCGTCCTCTTACTGACACTTAGTTCCTGAGTTCTTCCCAGATTACCGCGGGGGTCACTTTTAGCTTTTCTTTTTAAATGTGTAGTTTCCATGTGAATCCCACGAGTAGCTAGGAAACTAACAGTCCGCCACCATGAAGCCCTGCATTGGTAGTAAAGCCAAATACAATAAAGGGTCGTTAGGTGCCTCAAGGGAACCGTTTTTAACATGTGGCATGTGGCCATATATCCTTCGGCACGGTATCACACACCTTAGATTCTGGTTTTTTTCCGCTGGTTTTCTCCATCGATTTGTGATTGAGTGCAGGTTGTCTCCTGAAACCAGGAAAATCTAACCTGGGGTAGATGACCACAGGTGGGGACAGATCAACTTAATCGCGTCGCGCTCTCTTTACAAGAATTAGCGGATACAAACAAACAAGAACATGACTAGTATCTTTGATGAAAATAAGGAGAAAATGGTGGGTATATTCTTCTTGAGTGGCCCGTGTCCCATACGAGCTTGATGGTAGTATTAATAATTAATATGATATGGTCAATAATAAAAATTAAGCTTTTTTTGTTTTCAAAGTACAAGAAAAGATAGCTTCTTAAAAAAATACCAAATCATTTACTGCGATTCAAAGAATAGTTAGTTTAGAATAGAATAGTTTATATATTTGATATAAAATACCCTAATATAAAGGTAACAAATAAACTTAAATACTATAACTAATTAAATTATAAAACCTATAAGGATAAATCATTAATTCTAAATTATATATTGTTTCATAATTTTTATTGTCGAGGAATATTTATAATTGATTTTTGTTATCGTCTGCTATCCCACAATTCTAGGCACATTGACTGCTTTTAAGATGAATGAACCATCCGTCCTTCCTCTTCATCTGATAGTAAAGACACACAGACCCCCATTTTCGCGAGTCCCACCCTGGACTCGGATCGCGCATGGCGTCCATTGATTTTAGGTGAACCGCCGAATTTCGCAGCCCTGCTCTTTCTCGTCGTGTTATTGTGATGTAGTCTGTGATGCGATGTGATGGGGAATTTCTTATCAACATGTCCTTTTAACTTTATTTACGAATCGGTATTGCGATTTTGACACCCGGAAGAAGAATCAACAAGCTTTTAGGCGGGCGGGGAAATTGAATAAATAAAATCAATTAATAGCATATTTTTTTAAATATCCAATTTAAACCATTATTAAGTATGTATTGGTCTTATGTACAAAAATCCAACTGGCTGCAGTACGATTTGTTTACATTGGACGAACTCCTAGAAAAAAAAATGTATTGGAATTTACAATGCATTTTTATTATAATGATCTTAATGATCGTTGCACTAATATATTATACATATTCTATTTAAAATTTCTCTGAATAAATCTACCGTCATCATGTTAAACCATGTATTCTTTAATACCTAACTAGTGTTTTAGTACCGATAAAAAATACCTAGCTAGTGTTTTTTAACTTTCTCTTTTACTAGCGTTCCTGATTCTAGAAATGCAAAAAAAGAAACACAAATATATGACCGCATTTTTGATGATGGAATATTAAAGATGTAGATTTTGAGTAACTTATAAATTCTGTGTATTTCAGAAATTCTTACCGTTTCTATTTGATATTAAATTTTTCACAAATTATAATATGATTCTCTGTTTATAGTGCTATTTCTATTAAATTATGCCTATCTCTCCCTTTCCCTCAAACCCTATTATTGATTTATCGATGGTAAGCCAATTAAGTACAACTTCAATTAAAATATCAATCCACCATAAATTGCACTTTCTTTAACAAAGTAGTAATATGAAGAATTAACTATATTATAAGGAGATGAAAATAATAAAATAACTTAAACTTGATTATTGGAACATCGATGAAAGTAAAAAACTTGATATACGTTGAGAAATGCAAATATGTGTAATAAGAAAATATATTAGAAATAGGTGAGCAGTGTGTGTGTACTGTTTTTCCCACGGTAGTACCGTAAGGTATTACTTCACGGGGAGAGGATCTATCTATCGGTATTCCTTTATGTGGTTGAAGTCATTGTTTCTCTTCTTATAACCATCTCTGTTTTCAGCTCATCTCTTTTCAAAGCAGTGAATATCCTGGAGGACTTTTATCGCAAATGTGCTAATTGCATCCCAAGTTGCCTTCGATGAAAGCCTTTCTTATACTATGATCTTTGGTAGATCCGTCATGTTTAAAGCTATAAAGATATGCTCGAAAACAGCTATGTTCTAAAAGCATCTGCGTCAGATAGTAGTTGACCCCGTCATGTTTGTGGTTCACCTGTGGTATGCATCCACTTTCCCATTGTTGCGGAATTCCACTTTAATTGCCATCGATCAATGCTGTTTTGCTGTTTTCTTGTTCTAAGTTCATCTCGGCATAATGTAAATGTAGTTGAGCTCTTTGCCGATAAAGGGTCTTCCTCTCTTGAACTAGCACTACAATGGATAGCATTTCGGCTATGACGTATATTGCATCATCAGATACTGTGCGAAATGCGCTGGTAACTCTTAAAGCGCTTAGACGATATACTAATGCGACCTTCCTCCGTGATTTCTAGGTTCCGAGGGTGTCATATTTCGTATGTTAATATTGACGTGACTAATGACGACAATAAAGTACTTCTGCTTTGTTTGAGGCGTTATACATTCGGAATTAGCCATAATAAGGCTGCTCTTACTAGTAACGCTTTAGCACTGACATACTCTACTTGCTGCTTGAAGCTGAGTGTGGCATCAATCAGTACTACCAAGAAAAGAAGGAATAGTTATGATGTGATTTCATGTTCTCCAATGCCCAGTGTTACGGTTTTCATCTGTTTCCGACTAGTAATAAGCACTGCCCCCGTTTTGTGCTTTGTTAGTTTTAAATCAACTGTGTTGATGCACTGACAGATTCTCTCAAACATAATGTCAAACGTGAGATTTGTTTTCTTAAGGTACTTTGCGACGATTACCACAGCCACGTCATTGGCGTATGCCACCAGCCTAACATCACTTAATAAGCCTAATTTTATAGTTATAATACACAATATTGCACAAGGGAGAGCCTAGCACAGAGCCCTGTGGTACTCCTCCAGTAATTTTATATTTCCTAGGCCAGAAGTGGTGTCATATTTTAAAAGTCGCTTAGTGAAGTAGCTATTCACTACGTGTGTGTATGTGTGTGTGATTGAGAATTATTGGTTTCGAAGTCATTGTATATCCGTCGTCTTAACATCAGATGTAACAAAATAATTGGAATATAGACATATAATAAGTACGAATAAAGAAGAAAATAACGTAAAAATCCTTTTTTTGCGTATCTTATTAAGTCTTCCTTATGTTGGCGATAAACGTGACAAAACATTCTCTGTCTTGTACCTTGTCCCCTGTAATTGTGTGCCTTGATATATTGAGTGACTAAATGCTCTAGGTGTATTTTGTTTTAAAATAGTTAATGTTGAGTCTAATTTGTAATCCTACCGTGTCTATATCATTTAAAATATTTTGTATCCACGTACGTTATCACTCAATATAACTGTATCATCTACGTATCTGATTGTATTTACGAGTTTTCCATTAATTCTTACATTAGTTTGTGCTAAGTTAGATAGGGCTTGTTTAAAGATTATATCAGAATAAAGATTAAATAAAAAAGTGTGTAGAGTATTTAACCTTGTTAGATTCCTTTTGAGATCATACATTTCTCTGTCAACTTTCTATTAATGTTGTTTGACGCAAAAATTTTGTAGCCAAACATTCAGTGAAAATAGTGTTTCAATCCATTTTTAAAACCAATCTGTTTTTCATATTAATTCTATTTATACTTATTTCTTAATATGCTATGAGCTATACTTATACAGAAATATCTACAAGGTGTAGCTCATAAAACTTATCAGTCTACTCTACACAGTTGCTAGTGTTTTGAAAATTATTTTTTTTAAGTAAAGTTATAAATTCGGCCTTAACTAATCTTTGGAAATTTCAACAGTAAAATACTAATAACAGACATAGCTTTAAGGAATTTGGAGAGTCAATTTGCACTTCGGAAATTGAGGTGAAAATTAAATAAAAATAGTAAATGATATTATAATGCTCGAAGAAAATAGCTTCAAAACAATATGACTTTGCAATACTAGGAGATTCGTAATACTTTTCTGGACAGAACTTCGACCCCTGTCTCACGCTTACAGATAATACTGCAGCATTCGATTTTATAGATATAGAAAATAATATTGTTTTGAAGCTATTTTCTTGTAACATCTTAATATAATTTACATTTACTTAATTGGACATTTCCATTCCATCTAGGCAATCGGTAGTCTAAATATAATCACCAAAATAAACATTTTAAACTAAAATGGGTAATTTCCAGTAAATAGATTAAATTAAAAAATACTATACTGTCCATAATATACAAATCCCCCGAAACATAACAAAAAAGTAAATTTTATTTATAGAAAAATTGCGATGATAAAAGAACAACAAAAAACAAAGTGGAGAGCTCAACATAATTTAAATTATCTTAGGAATAGATAGTATAATACAAAATGGTTAAATAAGAACAAGATCGATTAGGTTGTAGTAGTGTAAATTTTGGGACCAAAATATGAGACACATCAAACTTACCATTCAAAATTTATGATAAATAGAAACAGTCTAAATTCAAAACTCATCATCATCAGTTGCTGTAGCACAAAGGGCTGTAGGTTACTCCTATCGACTTTAAATCGTCCTACACATCGTCCAGATATCTGAGTTTAGGTCGACCTCTTCTTCTTCCGAGCGACATATTTAGCAAGCTTATTTTAGAAGGATTACTTTTATTCATACACACAACGTAGCTCACCCATCTTTAGCGGTTTATTTAGAGTAGATTTAGGTAGAGAATAATGTTCTCTCTCCTGATGCCAACCAATATGCAGCTTCGTCATTTTTAAAAAAATTTAAACTGTTTGTCCTTGTGCCGTGTTGTGTTAATGTATAATTTATAATGTTTATGACATTATCAATATGATGTTGAATAGGCCAAATTTTAAGAAATGCCCCTGAAGATGCTCTAGCAGCGAAAGTACTTGGACAAGATTTAATAAATAAACTGTGCTCGATATCTGCCTTTTATTTGATTAAAGTTATGTAACAGATGTTTGAAATGTTTGCCATCTTGTGTAATAGAACAAGGGTGTCTATTTTCAAATGATTTACTCACATTATTTAACATATCTGGTGTTGTAGGAGTAGTAAAAGGTGTAGTATATACAATATTTTTAATATAACCTTATTTTTTAACCCATTTATTTCTAAATTTTCTGTTAGTAGTTTTTCGAAAATCTTGCCTTAAGAAATTAGAAAAAAATTATTTTATTGAGATTTCCGTTAAAAATAATAAGGGCAATATTTCTTTACTGTATGATAATACATATGTATAATAAAAATGTATGATAAAAATTGTCTATTTACCGGACCATTATTGTGGAAAGCAGATTCGTCTGTAAACAATACATTTTTAAAAAATTCAGGATCTTTCCTGATAATCTGTTTATCAGTAATGTTTATCATAATAATGTTTTGTTAAATGCTGATGTGGTTGAGTCTGATACATTCGTTTGATTGATTTTTAATTCACTCAAAGTTTCCTAGTACTAGTATTTGGGTTTTCAGTAACAGAAAGCAAGACACCAAGTTTGTTGATGTTGTCACCACTAATAGGTTTAGTTTTATTTACCTTTTCGTATTCAATATTACTATTAGCACGGAATCTATTAAGCAATCTCTCAAAAACTTTTTGGTAAGAGAGAATTTTCCAAAAATTTCCCAATGCAAAGTACCATGTAGACTCTCTCATAGATTTCGCAATTCTTCATTTTTAGGAACAATTAAATTTATATACGATAATACACGAAAGCTTATATTTTTTACAATTACCAGACTGTAATGTCAGACAATGAAAATGTCATACAATAGCAATGTCATACAATGACATTAATCAACTACATCTTTTGATTTAAAATCGAGTTACCAATTAAGAATTTAAATAATTGTAAATTACGCAAAAACCACAACATCTATGTATAGGACATTCTTATACCATCAAAAGGAGGAACCTTACTAATATTACCATTGATTAATATACATGGTGTTCTATTTAAAATAAGCCTCATATATTACTCATTGAATAAGCCAATAATGAAACTGTAAATTTTGAACACCCTGTAAAGAGATGTTTAGTAAACATAATTGGAATATAATCAATGAATATCCCGCCATTTAAATGTAAACGTAAACTTGTTATAATTGCATATATAAGTTAAAAATGACTGCCCTTTTAATACTTTACATTTTAAGAAAAGTCAACATAACTCAGAACATTATGCACTTAGGTATAGGGAACTCTTATAAAACTATACCTTATTTTTGCGATCACTTATAAATAAAATACAGCGGATGTCGTAATGAAAAAATATAACTTTGATAGGCCGCTATTAATTGGGACACCCTGTATATTTCACTAGAATTTTAAAATGTAAGCTTTTAGTAACTTACAAAACATTAATGTAATTTTTTTTTGAAACCATTTACCCTTTCGCTCTAATCTTCTGTTCCATTAGTGGTGACTTACTCTGTGTATCTCTCTCTCCCCCCCTCTCTCTCTACCTATATATATATATATATATATATATATATATATATATATATATATACACATATATATATATATATATATATACACATATATATATATATATATATATATATATATATATATATATATATATATATATATATATATATAGAGAGAGAGAGATGTATTAGACTAAAATAGTAAAATATATTAATCAAATTTACTGAAAAAAATCTTTATTCGTGATCTCTTTTTTATGACATTATTTTCTATAGATTGATATTATGTTCTTCCTTATATACGGATATTGAAGTGAGCTGTACCACCCCTTCTGGTGCCTTTTGATAACTCGGAAATAAAATATTACTTTTGATTATTTCCCCTTCACTCTGCAAATCATAATCTGATATTTCCCTCATTACCTCCTATTCATGAAAAAGAAACAAAAACTCTTCACCATCGATGAAATTTCGCAGTTCAGAATTTAGCTAATTATACGGGAAATAATCAATCCTGAAAGGAAATTTTATCAAAGGTTTATTTCCAGAGCTTAATTCTTTCGATACTGAAAAAGGCCGTTTACTTTATGCAAAAAGACTTTTGATTTAGATTTATTTTTGCTACTTTGCCAAAAAATTAATTATAGAACATTTTTACATTATTTTACCTATAACAATACTACTGGAAAGACAGGTTAGAGAATAATAATTTTTTTTGCAAAGGAGACAGAACCCAAAGTCAGTAATAATTTTATTCCATGTATGTAAAATGTAAAGTGTACAGATTAATTATTTTAAACCAACTCAACCAACAAAATACAAAATAAATTTAACTTTAAAAAGAACATCGAAAAATTGAAAACAAAAGACAAGGAGCGTCAACATAAAAATAATATCAACAACATAATCAACATGTAAAATATCACCTAAAAATATCGTCAAAATACCTCGTATTTAGGCCTCTATTAATTATATCAAATAATCATTAATAAGTGTCTGCTTCCATTGTTTAACAATATGCAGAGTGAGTTTTAAATTTTGACTGAAATTTCTATTTATCATAACTTTCGAATAGTATGTTCGATGTGTCTCATATTTTGGTCACACTTTACACTACTACCACCTAATTAACTAATTCATTCAAACAGAAAAGTCAGATTTTAAAAAATTAATTTGTAAATATTTTACCCTGTATAACCTTCTCGAAAACTGTAATAAGTATTTTATAAATAAGAAAAATAGAAAAGCATATTTATTTTTTCTCCGCACGAAAACTTAATTTGTAAATAAATGAAATAAAAGTTTAGCAAATTAAAACATAAATGTAAAAAACTGTAGTTTTTCATGCAAATTTAAATTTTTGAAGTTATACTTTTATACGCGCGGTCGACGTTCGAAATTTGCACGGGAGTGAATCGGAGAAATCATTACATATAAAAGGTATGAGTAAGAGAGAGACAGAAGATATATTTTCTCTCTCTTTCTCTATCGGTAATAAAAATGTTTCTTTTGTATATATATATTTAACATTATATATATATATATATATATATATATATATATTATATATATATATATATATATATATATATATATATATATATATATATATATATATTATATATATATATATATATATATATATATATATATAATATTAAATATTTAATATAATATATATTAGTATTATTATTTATGTGATAAATTTTGTATTATTTATTAAATGTTCATAATTATTTAAGGCTTTTGTGTTTCAAAATAATAATAACAATAAATCACTGTATGACCAGGAACTGTCAATTTTGAAATACGTTAGTGTCATGTCTAATTGGCTAATTTCCTACGTGTTTGGTTTATACGCTGGTATAATTTTCTTTTTTATTTTTGAAATATTTAAAAACTCCACGAAGGTCTTATTAAATATATGTAATATACGCAAAAATGCTAAATTTTAAAATAAAATGAAAATTTACAACATAATTTGAGTTGTTGGTTTTTTATTTTTATCTTCCACAAACATTTTTTGAAGTTATACTTCTATACGCGCGTTTGACGTTGGAAATTTGTGCGTATTCGTATATATATATTGATGTATTTCGATGTATTCGATGTATTTGACAACAGATATATATTCTCTCTCTTTCTCTCTCGAGAATAAAAATGTTCCTTTTGAAAACATATTTAATATTTATTAATATTATTATTTTTTTATTAATATTATTATCATGGTAAATTAAACATATGCGTAAGTTATGTATATTGTCATTTTTAAATACTTATGAATATTGCATTTTAATTTGTATTGTATTATAATATTGAATTATGTGGCAGTGTATTGTATTGTATGCAAGCAAACGATGAACCATATACCTGTATACCTAATTATTTTTCTCTTTCTGCTCTCTCTTACGTATAGCATTACATATGTAATGATTGTGCAGATTGACTCTCATATAAATTTGTAACGACGAACGCGTGTATAGAAGCATAACTTCTACCGGCAGTCCCACTGGACTGCCACACCCTTTTTTTTAAACAAACATTTAATAAATTCTTCTTCTTTCTGGAGTGTCCTCTCCCTACAAAGGTTGCCAATCATAATGGCTATTTTTATTTTTAAACGTGCTGCTCTAAACAAATCAACCGATCTGCATTGATACCAACCACGTAGATTCTTCAACCAAGAATTCTGCCCTTGGCCAACAGATTTTGACGTGACAACGTCTTAAATTTGGTTGTGGCTCAGAGTCACTCATGAAAAAGTGTAACGCCCGCTCACGTCTGTTACGATGAGTCACCGAACGAGAGAGAGGCCCGCCGGACCGGCGAATGCCTTGCGTCTCTCTCCCACTCAAACATGATCGGTCCGCTGCGCGCAGCACTAGAGAATTAGGCGCGTTGAATCGGTGCGTGCTTGTGTCTCTGTCTTTCTCGAGCGTTCTTGGCGTTGGAAAACCGAGAAAGCGTCATAATACAAGTTCACACGTGTGGTTAAAGTATCGTCAGCTGTGTCTGTAGTGAAAATGTGGAGTGCTTAGATTCGTCATTTACAACAACTACAACAATAAAGGTAAATAATTGTACACTAATATTTCATTATCGTAAACTATGATTGATTGATTAATTGTTAGATTGACACAAAAGTTGAGAAACTGAGTTTATAGGTTATGTCATACTATTGACAAATGTTGATAGTGTTAAGTAAATTATTAGTTTAAATCACTCTGCAATCAATCGTAATTCAGTCGATTGAGAAGAAACAGCGCGTTTCAACTGCAAACAACTATTGTGCAATTTAATAATATTTATATCAATAAATATTCTACCGAGAAAAAGACGTTGTCACGTAAAATCTTCGCCCGTAAAACCGACTTTACAGGCAACCGATTTTTTTTTCTTCGAATCTTTCCCTGTATTATATGTTTCAGAATTTTATATTCTGGTCCTCTAATCTCGCGGCAGGTCCTCTCTAATAAACAAAGATTAAAAACTAAACAAATATTAAACAGGACGATGTTCTAGTATTATTTAAAACAACCTTCTGAAATTCTGGAAATTGGTAAAATGGTTGTATTATTTATAATTTTCATCACAGGGTGTGATAGTATAAATAAGTATAAATTAAATAGATGTTAAAATAATTTAATTTTGCAAGAAAAGTCACCTTTTTTAAATCTGTGATTCAGTTTGCCAATTCGAGAATTTATAGTAAAATTGATTTTTTTTTTAAATTTAGTAATCGTGTGTTAAAAAAATAAGTACGCCAATTTAGTTGCCTATTTATCTCTTTTATAAAATTCTTATTATAGTTTTTAAAAACTGTATACGGGATGGAATTTTTTCTCTAAACAGCCAACGAACTAATTTTTTAAAACCGGAAATGATTTTTTCCAGTTTGAATAAATCAAATTTTAAAAAATTAGGTCCGGTTTATTTGTGTAATGTTAAGTTGAATATATGTTTAATAAATTTTAATATTTATTTAATATTTGCAAAAAAGGATACACTTTTTTATATCTATGGTTCACTTTGCTAAACTTTTAATTCATAGTCAAAGATTTTTTTAATTAAAAATTAAGTAGTCGTGTGGGGAAAAAATAAGTATTGAATTTTAATTGCCCACTTGTCTAATTTGAAAAAACCTTCTTAGAATTTTTCAATATCGTATACAGGGTGAAATTTTTCTATGAACGTAACGAACCAATATTTTAAAACTTTTTCTTTTTCTAGTTTAAATAAATTAGTTGATCAAGTGTTACTAGTATAAGCAGGAGCAGATACTTTTTAATGTTCATTTGTTATTTCCACAGGGGACTCCATACACAGTAGGAATATGTACAGTTCATCATGACTCATTTTGTATTTACATATATATATATATATATATATATATATATATACATATATATATATATATATATATATATATATATATATATATATATATATATATATGTATATATATATATATATATATATATATATATATATATATATATATATTGTTATGGATCAGTTTATCGATCAAAAATAGAATAAAGAGTTTTTTTATTATTTTAATATACCGCGGGCATATAAGTTAAAATACAACCCTGTACTTATTTGTAATCGTTAGAATAAGAAAAGACATTGTTTCCGTGACAGACTAGTTTTTCCTTGAAAGATTAAGTGAATAGTGAAAGGACAATGAAACTCGTGTAATTATATATTTAAGGAATAAACTTTGTAATTGTATTGTGCGGTGGACATTTTTCGAAAGTAAATTAGAATTAGATTTAGATATAAGATAACAAGAATTTGGAAGCTTATTTCTTTTGAAAAAGGCAAAATTGTTAATGGTTTCTGAAAAGCAATTTGAGTTGAAAGTAGTTTATTTGTTTTAAATATTATGTTAGAAATTTTCTAAATCGAAAATGAGTGGGAAAAATGAATGCTTATGATTGGTTAAAAAGGAATGATGGGGGATGAGGTAGTTTGAGAAGGTTGTCTGGGGAGATTGAAAAGATTATTATGTTACCGGCAGAATAGAAGAGAAGGTGTTTTTTCGTGTAGTCAATCGGAGTAGGAGTGTTTTTCGTTTGTTAGTGAAAAAGGTGGAAGCTGAGAGCAGATCAAAACGAGAAGATTAATACCTCTTTTTGAGTCTGTATAGTCCACGAGATCTAATTGAGAAAGAAAGGAGAATTTGTGAATAAAGAGTACCGGTCAAAAGAGGCTTGGGCTTGTGTTTTCGGAGGAGTAGTTTGCTGGTATGCGGTTTTGGAGCGATGCTGAGAACGGGAAAGATTTGATGGTAGCCGGACATAATCAATCAAGGAAGGAACTGTGGTTTGATCGAGAGGAGACATCATTGGTGTAAAAAAATTAAAGGTCAGTCAAATAATTTGAATGAAAGAAAACTTTAAGACATTCTAAAGATAAAATCAAATATAAGCATACGAACTAAGATTCCAAGTTTTAAAGAGTTATTTTTTTGTGAATAAATTATATTTTTTATATGGTAAATTTTTTAGTAGATATTATTATAAAGCAGATCAATAGATAGTTTGTTAATTAAAATTAAATTTAGAGTATAGGAGTTTGTTGGGAAAGATAATTGCCCACAAAAAGTTATTTATTAACATTCACCGTATTGCTTATTAAAATAAATAATAATTTGTGTGCATATTTATGTTGTTTTAATGTTAGTTCCGTTTCCTGTTTTATCCCGATTATGAGCAACTAGGAGATACTAAACCCACTAGAAGAGATATATAAAGTAAACTGATTAAAGTAAAATTAAAAAGGCACCCTGAGAATTTTAATAGTAATTGAATTGTATGACTCTGCATAAATTAGTGAACTAATTAATTAGATAATTGGATTAATTAAATTAGTCTTAATCAATAATAAGACATCATAAAGCAGATCTCAACAATATATAAATAATTTAAAATTATAAAAAATGCTGAACAACCTGTGATAATACTGAAAAAAAAAACAAAATAATCTTTTCTTCTGGTGTGTAAAACAAAAGGTTATTGTCTATCGAAACCAAGCATATTGATAATAAATGCCAAGAAAAAGATACGAAAAGAATAAAATGGAACAATAGAAAACGGACATAGAAAAAATGAACACGAAATATTCAGCGATCAGCGATAAAGCCCTCCGATCACTGTCATCACCTGTGAAGTGTATAGGATCACATCACTCTTATAATTATAACCGGAAAATAAAAGTACCCCCGAATTACAGAGGACACATTATACATAAGCAACTTTATTAAAAGTGTCTTTATGAGAAAACGTTTTTAAAAATTACAGAACAAAATTCAAAAACACCAGCAGAAAACAACTCATAGAGAAAACAAGCAGTAATAATTCAACAGGTAAGTAGTGAAACAATGAAGTTATGATCCAACAACACACAATAGGGTAATTTAACGTTATCCCCACCTATCAAGACCTCTTATCTTATAACGGTCATCATAGTCCAAATAATAAAAGACCATTAACATCACAACCAGTCAATTTAACTTCTGTAATGATAGCAATATCACAATAAATCGTTAATGCTTAAAAAACCGTCTGTTAACAAAACCTTTTATAACCGACAAAATACTATACTTGTTAATATTCTTCTTCTTCTCGTGCCACTCCTATCGGAGATTGGAAATCATCATGGCCACTGCGACTTTGTTAGCAGCGCGCCTAAAAAGTTCAATCGAACTACACCCGAACCATTCACGTAGATTACGAAGCCACGATATTTTTCTTCTTCCCACACTTCTTTTGCCCTTAATTTTGCCCTGCATGATATTTCTTAAAAGTTCGTACTTTTCACCTCTCACAATGTGCCCCAAGTATTCCATCTTTCTAGTTTTTATCTCATTTAGAATTTCGCATCTTTTGTCTAAAGTTTGGAGAACTTGCGTGTTAGTGACGCGGTCCATCCATGATATTCTGAGAATGCGCCTATGGCACCACATCTCGAAAGCTTCGATGTTTTTTGTGGTCAACTGTTTTAGTGTCCAAGCCTCTACTTCATACAACAGGGTAGAAAAGACATAACACCGCAGCATTCGTATTCGTAACTTTATATTGATATCACGATTGCAAAAGAGTTTGCGCATTCTATTAAAGACTGATCTAGCGATTTCTATTCTACATCTAATCTCTTTTGTTTGATCAGTATCGTCTGTGATCCAAGCACCTAGATATTAATAACAGGACACACGCTCAATCGTTGTATTGTCTATTACAAGATTAGCTCTGATGTTCTTTGATTTCGTGATTACCATAAATTTAGTTTTTTTCAAATTAATTTTCAAGCCGTAACTGTTACAGTATATATTGAGACTTTGAACGAGATGTTGTAGTTCTACTAGCGTTCCCGTTAGGAGAACCGTATCGTCAGCATACCTTATATTGTTGATCGTCTCACCATTTATTATCAGACCAAGATCTTCTTCCTCGAGTGCTTGTTCACAAATAGCTTCACTATACAGATTAAATAAAAGTGGCGACAAGATGCATCCCTGCCGGACTCCTCGACGGATTTGAATTTCTTCTGTTAGCCTACCCTCAACCTTCACATTTGCTGTTTGATTCCAATATAGGTTGCATATAATTCGAATATCTCGGCTGTCTATATTTTTCTTTATTAGAATTTGTCTTAGTGGTTCATGTTGTACTTTGTCAAAGGCCTTTTCGAAATCAATAAAGCAGGTGTAAATTTCTTGGTTCATGTCTAAGCATCTCTGTGAGAGAACGTTCATTGCAAACAGAGCCTCCCTTGTACCCAGCCCTT
Organism: Diabrotica undecimpunctata; assembly: GCF_040954645.1. NCBI lineage: Eukaryota > Metazoa > Arthropoda > Insecta > Coleoptera > Chrysomelidae > Diabrotica > Diabrotica undecimpunctata. The sequence goes on along the minus strand of NC_092804.1, from coordinate 101,201,788 downwards.
TTCTAAATCCCATCTGAGTGTTACTAATGTCTGCGTCTAATTTCCTATAGATCCTATTATGGATTATGGATCCTATTGTGCTGGGGCCAATGCTCTATCAGCTTCTTTACTACAGATCTACCAACTTCAATAACCACAATAACAAAGATTTTTGCAAATGATACTGCAGTACTGCTTACCATCAAGATCCAGTGATTGCCTTAAAAAGTTACAAGCCATCTTCAATACAATCAAAAATGGTGAAGAAGATTGACAAGTTAATATAATAAAACCAAAATATGTAGTAAAATTATTACTCAAAGTAACAAAATTAAGTATTGCGATTTTTATCTTGACAGAGGATAAACTTGGAATGATTTGATATAATATTTTCAAATAGAAATCAACTAGGAATTCAATTATGGACAGCTGTACTTGTTTATTGGCGAAAAATCGCAAATAACTAACAAACAATATTTTATTTATTAGAAAATTAAATTTATCTGTAAATTCTATATATAAGAGATTACAGCGAAAATTATAATAAGAATTGCAATAATATAAAATAAAACTAGTAATAATATAATACGAAATATTGAACAATAATTCAAATTAGCTATGCTTGAATTTGTAATTTTATGACTCTTAGCGTTCATATTTTTCTCACAAAAATAACTGCTTTCCTGTAAAACGGAAAGATTATGTTCATATTATCTAGTTTTTGTTTTTAATTTAATTGCTAGTACCTAGCCAAAGGCGGTCTTGGTTAGGTTTTGTTTAAACTTTGTGTTTGCTGTTTCAAACATGTTTGCATACCTGTGATCTTCCAAAATCACAGTTTTTTATGTATAATTAATGATCAATTAGCCTAACGCTTGAACAAGTCGTGTTGCGGTTTCTACAAAAATTGTTGTATTCATAAGGTATCTTATAAATGCAGTTCTTTGATCTCTGTGTGTATTATTGCTTTTGGTTTTAAAAAGAGTAGATCTCAGTGTATTAGTTATTTAAATGTTTTTTTGACAATCCATTTTTTTGTATTTTAATTTTTATTTTACATAGGGAATTGCAGTTATCTTCAGGTCCCTTCTTGTGGGCATTTCTGAATCGTTGTATATTACTGTATATTCTTTATAAATGACAACGGATAATTATTTTTTGTTAATATCTTTGTAAGCAGATGTTTTTCCTTAAATGCGTTTTCGTTGGAGCAGGTATTTTGGGCTCTCATTATAGTGATATGATAATCCCTTTTTTGATCATTACGTTGTAGTTTAAGTAATAGTTTAAATATCTGTTGTCGTAGGCTAGTTTTCTGTAGATTTACATATCCTATATCTTCCTTTTTGATTATTACACCCCAGGTTCTTTTTCCTTTGGTAAATTTGATTAATTTTTCTTTACAGTTAATTCTTATCAGAAATTGGTGCTTCTGGTCCATGAGACCGAATAGAGAACACGTCATCTACATATCTCCACTATACTGTGGGTTTTTGGTAATATTTGTATACAATGTTTTGCTTAAATTGGCTTATCCATAATCACGTTTATAAAAATCGTTTTCTAATCGAAAGTAGGTGTTCTCTGTGTATAGTTATTATATACTTCATTATAGCTGATGCATTAAAATTGGTTTTTTTGTTGATGTATCATCCCTCTCTAATTTGGTTCTAACTACTGTTAATTTTTTTATTACAATTAATTACGGATTATTACCATATAAATGCAATATATAATTTAAATGTGTCACAAGAAAACAGTTTCACATTTCATTTCATTATGCCAATAATTATTTATCTAAAACATGATAAGATTCATAAATGTCACTAGAGGATTTGTAGGTATATATACGCCACCAAGACAACTCAAGATCCTTTTATGCGTAAAAGTTGCGCACTTTGAAAGAAAAAGTTAAGAAGATTAGTCTTTTTTTTATATAGGCGTTACACTAGCCTAGCGATACAATAAGGATTATCCTACTGTGAGGTTTCCTTTAAATGGTTTGACTTTGAAATAACCAAACAAAATTAACGAGTTTTGGGGAACGCAAAATAATTTATAAAACCCAAAATAAACTATAAGAAAAGTAAAATAGATTTCTACATGGGTCATAAAATAAAGAAATTAAGCCAACTCTTTACCCGAAAGAAAGATATTATAATATTATATATAGTAATAATGATAATACATGTGTATAGAAGGAGAAGAACAAAATCTAATTTTGGAAGAGCAACACTAACTAATAAATCATTGTAAAATGTATAAATATCTGGGCATACACATAACATAACCAATGACGACAATTTAGATAAATAGAATAAATACAGAAATTACCAGGGAAGACAATTTATTCGGCAATTGAACAGCTCACTGTGCGATAAAACAATTTCGAGAGAAAATAAACAAATAATCTATAATAACATTGTCAAAAGCATTGTTACATATGGAAGCGAAATATGGCCACTGAAGGGGAAAGCCATAATGACTTTGGAAGCAACATAAATGGATTATTGAAAAAAAGCCGCCAAGAAATAAAAATTAGACAGAGTAAGAAACGAGAGAATTCAAGAAATCATGAGCGTTAAATATAGAATAACAGAGGAAATCAGAATCAGCAACTAAGATGGTACGGACACGTACGAAGAATTGATAACAGAAGAATCCCAAAAAAGTATTAAGCTGGACAGTGTAGGTAAGAAGAAAAAACAGCAGACCGAGATTAAGTTGAAGAGAAATAGTCGGTTGCCTTCCATCGATATACCATTTTTGGTTTTCTGTTTTGCGAGACATGCCATTACTTTTTACTTTTTTTATTCACTCGTATTATCCTTTTCCATTTGTTTTAAACGTTTCAATGTTTGGCATTCCTTTCCCCAGGTAGCTGAAGCTTCCTCCGTGGTTGATGTTAGTTGTTGCCCTGGAAACCATCAGGATCTTCTAACTCTAATGCCACAAATTGGTTGCATTGCTTCTGTAGTGATCCTTTCCCAAGTTAATATGCTCTTTTTCTAACTTGGCTGCACCGTACTGAAGACGACCAATAGTCAGAAATACGTATATACGGTTGCCTTCCATCGATATACCATTTTTGGTTTTCTGTTTTGCGAGACATGCCATTACTTTTTACTTTTATTATTCACTCGCATTATCCTTTTCCATTTTCTATATATGTATATATATATATATATATATATATATATATATATATATATATGTATATATATATATATAGATATATATATATATATATATATATATATATATATATATATATATATATATATATATATATATATATATATAGATATTATTTGAGATATGGACTGTAGTGAAACTAGAAACACTTTCATAAATCGTTTTTAAGAGAAAATTTTGTTACTATTAAATTATTTTATGAGTTATATATACATATATTTATATATGTACATTTATAAATATATATAGATATGTAAACCATAAATAAGAAAGTGACAAAAAAGTGCATTTTTTAAATTTATGGCCATTTCTGCTTTCCGGTCTACAAATCATCACACACTTCTACCCACCACCCATCAAATACAACAAAATCCCCGACCTTACCAACACCTTACACACAAAACTCTCTCAACGCTCTCCGTTCTTTCTCTAGAATATCTGCGCTCGTTCTCCAACCCCTATCTTTCAGCCGATCCGGTCCTGGTCGGGGTGTGTTTTGGAGGGGCGACCGACTCTCAGTAGCTCGAACCCGGACAGTCCACGCCTATGGGTCCAGCTGCATCTTGCAGAAAGCCCCAGGAGTTAGTGACATGTTAAGTGATATAGTGCGAAGTGATGATAGAAGATGAGTCATCATGGCAGCGAGCTCTATATTGTGAGGTGAGTTTTGATCTTTTTTACGGTTTTACAAATGGGGAAATTGTCGAAGTATCGACTGGCGGGAGAGTATCGTGAACGCATGTTTTCGGGATGCTGGGAATTTGACCTGGGTTTTAGATGGTTCGGCTTACAAGATTCAGGACAAGTTTTAATTGTTTTTATCTATTATTGGTTATATTTTCTGTAAAAAAGCTACATTATACAATAAAAATCTCAACAGCCGGTTTTTATTTTAAAATAAGATTATATTATTATTTGAATCTTAGCGAAGCATGATTCTGATGTAACATAATATAGGTTAAATTATAGCATCTACTATTTGCTATAAAATATTTTTACTTAAATGTGTAATAACATCCCATTTCCACTAAATTAAAACATTTGTACAGTAAACAAATCTAAAATTTTTTTTTTCCATATCGATACGAAAACCTTTTGTAGAAAACAGTTTTTTTTTCAATTTTTATTTAAACGTAAATAAACGTTTTTAACATTTTTTAAACATTTTTACATATTTTGACAATTTGTAGGATAATTACTATTTAATAAACTCTATAACAAATTTTGATAGGTTAATGGGAACTAAACATCTGCATACATTAGTTTTGCTCAGCACTTATAGATACATCTTTGTATAGATAATCTCTGTTTTAATTAGTAACTTGTTATGGTCCTTAATTGATAAAAATATTAAAGCATGATACGAAAAATGTATATTTAAAAAATTATTGCAAAGTTATGTAATTTGACATAACATGCATTTTTGGAATATTTTGAAAATTGTTTAAAACACTATATTGCCAAGAGTTCTTAAAACTTAGGAAATTTTCTTTTAATTTTAACAAAACAAATCTTTTATTTATGTTTAAGATAAGTATATGGTGTCCAAATTCCTTTTATTGTTTAAAAACCTGTAAAATTTAGTTATAAATACTTTCTTCCAACATATAAAATATACTTACAATCAACAGAGACTTGTTGCTAGGTGTACCGATATGACTTGATAGTAAAAATAAATATGTGTAACTAAAGAAGATTTGAACAAGCTGGTTGTTTCTTGGATTATAAAAATCTTCTTATGCTTTGAAATTTTTAAATCCACTTATATTGTCAGACTACGCTACTTTAGGGTTGTACATATATTATAACTACGTATATATAAGTTAGAATATAGTACAACATATAACTAATTCAAAAGAAATGCATACTAATTATTATTGTATGCTAGCTCCAGTTAAATTAAATTTGTTGCTTTTAGCCTATTTGACTCTTTAGTCTAATAGACGCTAACACTCATTCATAACACACATTACCGGATAATTTATATTATATCCCTTAAATTGATAGGTTAGGTCAGGTTATGTTAATCGTTTCTTTAAATTACCTATTTTTAAATGGTTTAGGATTATTCATTAATATTTATTATAATGAAATTACTTTGTTTATAGAGAATTTTTGCTAGTTTTAGTATGTTCTTACTATTTGCTGCCATATAATATATATATATATATACATACATATATATATATATACATATATATATATATATATATATATATATATATATATATATATATATATATATATATATATATATATATATGATATGTCTGAATTGTCAATATAAATGAGTCAGATAAAATTAAATTATTAAAAGAATTTTTCACCAATTAACAAAAAAACGTCAATAAACTTACTTTGACCTTTAATTGGGGTTTATTCCCATTTAAATAGTTATTACTTTAAAAGAAAATAGCTTCAATTTTGTATTTTTTAGCAGCTCTTTTTCAGCATACATTTTAAAGTAGACGACTTTAATAAAATGATATTGCCAATATTGTTGAGTTGCGTTCCTGGGACGACTTTACTTGTAACATAGTTCAAATCAAATCAAAATCAAATTGTATATTTTCTTTCTGACAAACATAGTTTGTATAGAATTAGTCATAAATATACATTGCTAAAAACGAAACACTAAACTAGACTAAACAAGACATGAAATTAATTTAAAAGCTAAATGAAATACAGCTAATATCTAAGATCTAAAAAATTCTTCGACTGTATAAAACACTTTTTCACATAAAAATTGCCTAAGAGTTCTCTTAAATACATTTATTGAACTGGTAGACTTTACAACTGTGGGCAAATTATTAAACACCTGTAGCCCGTATATCCAGACGTACCCCAAAAACATATCCCGTGTCTTAGCCTGGACTCCACGAGTCCATAATAAATCATAATTAGCTGATTTTCCGTCAGAACATATTTTAAGTTTCTAATTAGATAGTTAATGGAATTCAACTTCGAAACAACCACTCCACAATGCAACTTTCAATCCAAACTTTCATCAATCATTATTCCCAAAAACCAGGTATTTTTGTTTATTGTGAAAATGTATAACTTGCGTTTTTTCTGCATTAAGATGCAACGAGTTATCACAAAACCAAGAATATAAAGGTGAAAGAAAATCATTACATTGATGTTGTAGGATTACGTTGGATTTGTTAGATAGAATAATTGACGTATCATCCGCATATATAGTGAAATTTACCTTTCTGTCCACTTGTACGATGTCGTTAATGTAGACTACAAAGAGAATTGGTCCTTGGACAGATCCTTGAGGAACACCCATGTTTGTAGTAACAAGACTAGATCTACAACTGGTCACACAATCCTCGATCCTCATCTGCAGGCTCACATATTGTTGTCCATTGTTTAGAAATGACATAATAAACTGTAAATAATTTCCTGTAATACCTATCTGTTTTAGTGTTTTAAATAATATTTCATGATTGACACAGTCAAATGCCCTACTAAGATCACAAAATATTCCAATAGGAATATTGCCTGCATCAATCAAACTGGTTAAATGAGCATAAAATGCATGAACTGCCGTATTAGTAGATTTATTTTCTTGAAATCCATGTTGATTTATAGTTATGATATTATTGTTTTTTAGATAACCATTTAATCTCTTTAAGTATCCGTACTCAAATACCTTTGAAAATATACTGGGAATTGTTATAGGCCTATAATTGCTGACCAGTTTTGGATCTTCTTTTTGAAAAACTAGAACTACTTTACCTGTCTTTAAGTAATTAGGAAAATTCCCATTGCAAAAAGACAAATTCTTGAGATAAGTTAAAGGATTGATTATAAAAGGTAAAACCTTTTTCACCAAAAATGCAGGTATCTCGTCAAAACCACTAGAGGATTTGTTTTTAAGTTTACTATGCAGGAGTTCGATCAGTTCATGCCCAGTAAATGGGTACAACTGAAAGAAATTTTCATGATCTGTAATAATTGACTGACTGTCTTTGTGTACAGTATTACAATACAATACAATTACAATAAAATTATGTAATTTTCGACACGATATCGGGTGCATTTGGAAACGGTATAATGGGTGCATTTTTAAAAAATGTGTTAAAAGTGCATGCTACCCCTTGGGGATCTGTTATATTGTTATATTATTGTCATCATACATTAAACAAGTATTAACATTGTTATTAGCACTTTTTGAAAAATAATTGGCAATCTTCCAAGTGATTTTATTGGGATTATCAGATGAAGTAATCATTTTCTGGTAATAATCTTTTCTTGTTTTGGTCAAAAGTTTTCTATGTTTTTTCCTTTGTTTCAGAAACCCAATTCAACAATATTGGCAATATCATTTTAAAGTCGTCTACTTTAAAATGTATAATAAATGTCTGAATTGTCACTATAAATGAGTACGATAAAATTAAATTATTAGAAGAATTTTTCACCTAGTAACAAGAAAACAATATATATATATATATATATATATATATATATATATATATATATATATATATATATATATATATATATATATATCGAAGATATACCAACAATGATATCTATTCTATTTATATTGTTTTGTAATAAAAATAATCAGACTGTCAGAACATTCGCCACTAGCTACAAGAGCAAGGTGAAACTATCCAGTTTCATATATTGCTGCTGACAGTCGTACACCTAAACTCACCGCCTCTAAGAAAGAACAGGCTATAGTGCTCCGTATAACCGATATAACTCTAAAACTATTTGATTACGTCAAATACAGTGCTAATATTATTTAGCTTAAAAACTTTAGTTTTCCCTCAAAAATTTTGAACAATAGGTTGTGAATTTACTTAAATAACATATATAACTCTACTATTTACGAATCATCCTGTTGTTCGTTTAGAAGGCGTAGACCACAATACAAGAAAATTAGTAACACCAGTGCACATCGTATATCTCACATCTCAAAAACCTAACAAGAAACATTATCTGCAATGCCTTTTCCTAATCAAGACAAATACAAAAAACACAATAAAACAAGCTAAGAGGAAGTTAAAAAAAGAGATTCAACGGATAGATAAAAGATTGTTTTAGTATGTCGTCACATTCGTTATGTTTCAATTGTAATTTTATAATTTTTCTTGAAAACAACTATGATAGTAGCAACTCATCATCTGAAAAACAATAGTTTATACATAATGTCAAATCATTACTTTCTAACATAACAGGTTGTTCGATAAGTTTTGCGGTTTGATAAGAACATCTCAATTTTATTTTTTGAAATACACTTTATTGTTTAGTGTAATCTTCTCGCACATCAAAACTCTTGTTCCAACGAGATTTTAATTTATGAATTCCATCCCTGAAGTGAGAATCTGGAAGGGCTGCAAAATACGCTTCCACCGCTGTTACGACCTTATTATTTGATTCAATACGCTTTTCGCGCCTGCATTTTTTAAAGTACTAAAACAGATTAAAATCTCTAGTGGCCAAATCTAAGGAATATGGTATATGCTCCCTCAATTCGAACTTTCATTCATGGATTTTATCCATTGTTAAAATGGTTATAGGTCACGGTGCTTGTCTTTCTATCTTTCTATTGTACTAATTGAAGACGGAGAGTCCTTATACACTTTCAACATTATGTTATCAATAATATTGTCCATTTCTAACAGATAGGTTACTAAAGTATAGATGTAATACAATAGCCGAAACACTTAAACTTTTTAGATTGACACAGTTGATGTGGTGAGTTTAACTTTCCTGTCATCACGGGAACCTAGGGATGAAGAATATCTTTCATGTACCTCTTAACACTCCCAAAAATAATTATTTTGGTAAACGTACTTCTAATTAAGTGATGAATTCGACCGTTATTTGATAAAAATTTGAAAAAAACACTGAAAACTTTATTTTCAAAACTTCCACCAAACTTGTTATAATATCTTATCACTATAGCTGTTTTGGCAGAGTATGTATTTACAGAATAAATAGACAGCAGAAGGGGTCCAGGGAGGAGAAGACACTCGTGGCTCCAAAACTTGCGGCAATGGTTCGGATTGTCATCTGCTGAACTATTCAGATCTGCCGTAAACAAAGTCAGAATAGCCATGTTGATTGCCAACGTTCGGAACGGACAAGGCACATGAAGAAGAAGAATGTGTTTACACTTTATAGTCTTTAACTGAATATAATTAAAAAGTGGAGAACTGTTTGTCTCAAGTTGGTTATTCAGAATTATGTTTCAACTTGAGACAAATAGTTCTCTTTTATAATCTCAATAATGTGTTCTATGCTCATATATTATAGAAGGTAGTTGGCTATCTTTATAATGGTAGCAATTTATCTATTTTCAATCTAAATAATTAGAAAAATATTTCAGACAGCTTTAAAAAATGAAACATTTTTAATGCCAACTGGGAAATCTTTCAGTTATATACAAAAAGCAAACTAAATCAGTTCAGTTGTCAGTTGTATAATCTCCGATGCTTAAGTATACATAGAACAAACACTAATATCTTTATCTCGTATGTGAACAGCTTGGTGGACCCACAAATAATGTCTTGCAATGCAACAAAGTAAGATAGCATTCAACAAATAGCGCAGAGATAGAACTAATGAAAACATGATAAAAAGAAGGCCAAATTTGGGTATATATTCAAATAGAGCAAAGAAGACTTCTGGAGAAAATACGTCCTATCCATAAGTACAGACACTCCTTATAGTTAAATCTGGAAATAATTAAACACATGGCAGAAAAAAAAAATATTCAAAAATTTCTGCTATAGTCATTCAAAACCTCAAACACAAACTATAAACATATTGGGTTGAAATTTTTTATAAAATCTCAATAAAAACACATTATTGTTCCAATTTTCAAATATCCATTTTTTCTAATATAAACTTCAGCTTATCTGATAACAAAAAATTCGATCAGGATTCTTTAAATATAGGTAGTCGTTTCTTTACACATTGTACTGGTGCAGATATTCAACTGCAGGACAAGGTAACATATCTTTATCTTTATTAAAAATATTTCTAGGCTTATTCTAGTTAAGCTACTTAAAATGTATAATAACTTAATTTGAACCAATAAAGAATTTCCAAATTCCCAAATTTGTGGTAAAATTCATTTAACTATTTTTGTTAAAAAAGTATGCAAACCTTCTACTAGTCCCCATTCCTACAGACCACTTTTTCTCACATGAACAACGTAAAAAATTATGGAGAAAATTATCAATAATAGACTAAAAAAAAATATGAATGTATAAATTTAGCACAATCAGATTTTAAGTCACATCGGAGCACTCTAGACACCCTAGCAATCCTCCAAACATAAATCATTAAAGCTTTCCAGTGCAGTTCCAAGACGTAATTACGGTTACGGTTGATACTTATATACTTCATGTAGGTACCTAAACTTAAGTACAATATATCCGGAAATATGATATTAATTTATCAATGAATTTGTAATAAACATAAACTGGAAAGTAAGAGTAGATAGTAAATAAAAAATTAATGACGTTCCTCAAGGGTCAGTTTCGACCAATAGACTTTTTATACTTGCTGTAAAGGAGATATTTTTGAAAAACTTGAGCTCCAGTCAAGCTCGCACTTTACGCAGATAATTTCTATCAATTAATTACTTGAATGGTCTTTTAATCAGTGAGTAACTTTTCTGTTGAAAAGACAAAAGTAATTAAGTTGTTTCGCAGGATAGACAGTATTATAAATCTTAAAATAACTATAAATGGTACCTGTCAACCTGGGACAAGAAATATTAAGATTTTTAGACTAATATTTGACATTAAATTTATTTAGAAATTCTAGTTAAAAGACCTTAAAACTAAATGCATGATAAAGATTCTCTTCTTAGGATTTCCAAATATCTCATTCATTCTAAAATAGATTACTGTAATAATATTTAGATGGCAGCTAACCGATCAGATTTAAACTTCTCAATTCTGTACATAACATTGCACTACTTTGCATTGTTTGATCTTGTTTAGGGTTAAAGATTTATGTGGATTGGATATAAGACAATTATGAGTTAAATCTGATCCTTAGGATAATTATTATCACCTGTATATTTAGTTCGAATACTTGTAAAACTTTTCAGTTCATGAAAAAAGCAGGTAACCATTGTAGTCAAAGGGTATGACTATAAAGAGACAGAGTAAATTTTAGAGGATGGAGAAATGTGTATTTGTATTGTATATGAAGATTCTTGGCTAAGTGACTAATCGTCTAACTTATACCTCAAATATTGTTTGCGTCTAGTATTAAGATTGCTGTGATCAATAAGTGATCTAAGTGATCAATGGCTTCAGAGATATACAAAAAATACTTATTGGATTGTTAGATATTCTATAGGCAAAAAATTGTTCTAAGAACTTTAGTTATCACCTCATCGTTCAAATATTTAAATAATACTAAATATTCTGCTTCATGTAGAACAACACTTTGTTTTTTATCTAGAAAAATAGGTTTTTGACTGGTCAGCCACAAGGTAATTTATGTTAACGATGTAAAAACACTTAATAAACAATATTTATTAGGTCTAGGTAATTATATTCTGTATAACTACCAAAAAAATTTATTATTAAATAATAGTATTATTATAAATTATTCGACGCGATACTCTGAAACTGGCAGAATTTTAAAATTAGATAGAATTATTCTTCATTATAACATTACTCTGTATTACTACCAAAAAACTTTATTAATATACACCATACACTCACGGACAAAAATATCGAATATTTTGGAATTTTCCAATTTTTTTTTGTAGTCACTATTATTTCAAAATAATTATAGACTACTGATAATACTAATATAGAAGGCTCATGTACTCAACTGGTTTGAACATACGTCAAATAACTGTCAAAGTTAAACTTGATAATTAAAAGTTCTCCTATTAGTTTTTAATAATTGTGTGTATATTAAACAGTATTTAATAGTTATATTACAATTAATAAGTATTCAAGATTCCCATTCAGGTAGCCAACGGAGTGGTACGGTGGTTAACGTGTACGGAGTGTAAATAGCTCCCCCCTAAATGGGGGAAGCTTTAAAAAGAAAGACGCCGTTAGGTGTAACTATTAAACAGACAATGAGTGCAAATAACTCTAAAAGTGATGCGGAGTCAGGAAATTATTTATCGGACATGGATACCACTTTAAGTTCTGAGACAACAGCTGAAACCAGTCGTCAGGTCATTAGTGATAAAGAAAAGGATATTTATAAACAAAATAAAACACCTAAAGTTTTTAATCTAAGAAATGGAGATAAGTATAATTTGAGTAATATTTGTGTTTTTATCGAACGAAAAAATATTGAAAATGCCGGCCGTCTTCATCCCTTATTTGTGGGAGATATCTTACACAAAAAACTAAATGTAAACAATATTAACCAAATTAGATCTGTGGGAAAAAATAGAATAAAAGTTAGTCTAAAAACATGTTCTGATGCCAATGCTTTAGTAAACAATCCTCTTTTATCAGAAAATGATCTTGTAGCGTTTATACCAAATCATTTATTAGAAATTAAGGGTTTGATAAAAGATATTGATACTCAATTCGATACGAAATATATTTTAGATAACATAAAATCTCCTTCAACAGTAGTTGATGTTAAACGTACACATCGTAGAATAGAAAAGGATGGTGATATACAGTATGTCCCCAAAAAAACCATTATTGTAACTTTTGAAGGGAACACTTTACCTAATTATATTTCAATAAATAGTGTATATTTTTCGGTGGAGCGGTTTTTTAGCAGAGTTACACAGTGCTTCAGATGTCTACGCTATGGTCACATTTCTAGGCAATGTAAAAATATTGAAGAGTTATGTATTAAGTGTAGTAATGTAAAAGCTGAAAACCATGTTTGTCACGATTCAGAAATTCGCTGTTTATATTGTAAAACAAATGACCACGTTTCTATTTCAAGAAAATGTCCTCATTATGAAAAACAACGTAAAATTAAGAATGTTATGGTTGAACAAAATATTTCCTTTATTGAGGCAAAAGAATATTGTGAAATGTCTTATTCTGGTATATCTGTAAACAATAGTTTTTCTATTTTATCCAACTCCAATTTTCCGCCTTTACCAGCGATTGAATCTAAGTCTGGAAATTCTAACTCCCTTTTACACTCAAATTTTAAGAATAATAGCAATTACGTTTTGCCCACCCATCCTACACGAAGTCCTACCGGCCATAGCAATAAAAAACGTCGAATTTCTAATGACACTCCTCCTCCACAACCGATGTTTCCGTTTCAGTTTGGCCCTAATCAACCACTGCCTCGAAATAATAATCCACCAAATTATCAAAATTTAAATAACAAAAACATTGTAAAGTCAATTGCAGATTTTATAGTTGAATTTTTAAAAGGTATTCATACCATTGAAGATATCAAAAATTTGAATAATGATTTAATTCAAACAGGAATAAATAAAGTGTTGGAGGACACATGTAAAAAGTAACCTTCACTCCATTACCAAAGACATTAAATATTTGTCAGTGGAATGCACGTTCTGCTGTTTCGAATAAAAATAGTCTAATGCATTATCTTGTAAATAATAATATTGATGTAGCAATAATAAGTGAAACATGGTTTGAACCCAAAAAAGTATATAGTTTCGTAGGTTATAATGTAATTCGTAAAGATAGACAAGATGGTTTTTCAGGAATTTGCATTTTGGTCAAAAAGTCGATTTCACACCTAGAATTAAGCATAGTTTCCAATTTTAATGTCGATCTTCTTGTTTGTGGTATTAATATCAAATTCAACAATAAAACTTTAAGTATAATTTCCGTTTATAGGTCACCGGATATTAAAACCAACACAACTGATTGGGTAAATATTTTTTCGCAGTTTTCAACTCCATGTATTATTGGTGGGGATTTTAACGCGCATCATGCTACTTGGGGATCCCATAAAAACGATTCTATTGGTAAACAACTCATTGAAGCAAGCAATAATTGTGATTTTGTAGTTATGAATACTGGCGAACCCACGTGTATTACCCGGCCAGGATGCAATGGTTCTATGATAGATGTTACCTTTTGCTCCTCGGACGTAGCTAGTGATATAGATTGGGCAGTTTACTCTGACACACTTGGATCGAATCATTTTATGATAAAAATAACTCTTGCAATGCAGCAAATTCCGCAGGATATCACAATTCCGCGATATAGATGGAACCTAAAAGGAGCTAATTGGGAACAATATAAAGAGTTTGTGGAAGACTACTTTTATAAATTTACTGATGCAGAATATCCAACCACCAAAGAAAAATATGCATTCTTAATCAATTGTATAAATAATGCGGCACAAAGAACTTTAAAAGAATACAGACCGTTTAAGTGCAAAAATCGAACACCTTCACCTTGGTGGGATGCAGAATGTGACAACATAATTTCTGAAAGGAAACATGTACTGCAAGTATACAAAGAAAACCCCACAAAAGATAATTTTCTTGCATACCAAAAATGCATGGCACTTACTAAACGAACATTAAAAGAAAAAGCTAAAAAAAGTTGGATTGAATGGTGTTCCAATCTCAACAAAAATACTCCAACTAGCATGATATGGAAACAAGCAAAAAAAATGAATCGTAAAACAATAAACATTGGTAAGCCACATAATGATGATTTAATAGATGAGTTTTTTAATCATGTAGCTCCCCAGACTGTTCCTTTCACTGTAAATATCGAACATACGATCTTAGATAAAAAACATTTTTTGGCAAATAATTTTCACATTAATGAACTAAATTATGCTTTAAGAAATAAAAAAAGTACTGCCCCGGGTTTTGATCAAATAAAGTATCCGATGTTAGAGAACCTACCAATTATAGCAAAAAGTTTTCTTCTACAAATTTTTGATGAGATGCTTGCAGGTGAGTGCATTGAAGATTTTAGGAAAATTATAATCACACCGATTCCTAAACAAGGTAAAGACCCTAACTTGGCCCATTCTTATAGACCAATTTCTCTGCTATCATGTGTGCAAAAAACTTTCGAACGTATGATAAAACATAGGCTGGAATGGTGGCTACATAAAAAAGACCTGCTTACGCCCTGTCAATTTGCATACAAAAGAGGAGTGGGTACGCTAGATGCACTTACAACCTTAGTAACAAATATTCAAAATAATTTCTCTAGAAATAACTTTCTTCCAACAATTTTTATTGATATTGAGAAAGCATATGACACCTTAAACTTAAATATTTTGAGTAAAAAAATGATTATTGATTTTAACATTCCTAAGGCAATAGTGTATGCTATTATCGGATTATATTCAGAAAGACATGTTTATGTCAGGGATTTTAACAACCATTTATTAGGCCCAAGATATGTTTTCACAGGAATTCCACAAGGAGCTGTCTTAAGTCCTTTTCTTTTCAATTTATACACAGCTGACCTACATAAATTAAAGTTGGAAAAATATCCTTTTAAGATCATCCAATATGCAGATGACTTCTGCATTTACTGTGAAACAAAGAAGAGAGATGAAGCTTTTGGATTTTTAATGGATACCTACAACGTTGTAGAAATATGGTTGGAAGAAAATCACCTTCAGCTGTCGGCCACAAAATCAGCAGTGACCATTTTCAGTAGACATAATATTCCCAATATCGAAACATTTATAGTAAAACAGCGAGAAATTCCTTTTAAAAAGGTAATTAAATATTTGGGCATTATACTGGATCACAAGCTCACATGGAAATTTCACATAGAATATATGTTAAATAGATGTGAAAAAGGCCTAAACTTTCTGAAAATGACAACTAAAACTTGGTGGGGAACAGATGTTCAGACTTCCTTACTTTTTTATAGAACTTACATTCGCTCTATCATAGATTATGGATGTTGGTTATATGGATCTGCCAGCAAGAACTTACTAAACAAATTAAACATATTTATAAACCAGTGTTTGCGTATCTGTATTGGTGCCATGAAGACAACTCCTATTGAGCCCCTTTATGTTGAAGCACGTGAGCCTCCAATTTCTCTTAGAAGACATTTCTTGGCCGAAAAATTTTTACTGAAAATTAAACACCAGAACACTTTCCTTTATACCGAATTAACAAATTTAAACAATTATGATTTAACGAATAAATATTGGATTAAGAAAAATTCTCCAACCCTATGTGAAGCTCTTAGAGAAAACACAGTTTGTGCTGATGAAGCTATTAATTTAAAATCACACACTGATATAAATGATTTTGAAGCTCTTTTTTATAGCGTTAAATTTATTAAACCAAATTATGTTAACACTGGAAGAGCAAATAACAACATTATAACAAGCATCTTATCCAATTGGGATTACTACAGTACTATCTACACGGATGCCTCCAAATCAGAAGACGGTACAGGATGTGCCTTTTACATCCCCATGGAGAAGGTAGAAAAAATGTTCAAATTAAAAGCAAATATTTCCATATTTAGTGCGGAAGCAATTGCCATATATCAAGCCCTACTTTTTGTTTCTAACAGAGATTCCTCCGTTATTATTGTTTCAGATTCCATGTCAGTTCTCACAGCCATTAACCAACCTTTTGTTCCAACCACATACTCCAATCCCTACATAATATTAATTAAAAAATTAGTTAAACACTTTAAGGAAAATAAAAAAAATGTAATATTTATATGGGCCAAAGCACACAGTGGAATTAAACATAATGAACATGTGGACCAACTAGCCAAATTAAGTATTTATTCAGTGGATACCACAGAATTTCTACCCAGTATTTCTGATTTGGTTGCTTTACGCAAGGCAGTTTTAAAATATAAATGGAGTGACCTATGGTCTGAGTTTTGTTTTACCAACCCAAATAGATACACTTCTTTACACACAACTGTCCCTGTTGCACATTGGCACAGAACTTATAATGTCCCTAGGCGTTATATAACAACCATATCTAGGCTTAAATTTGGACATGCTTGTTTTCCTGCTCATCTTGCAAGGATTCATGTGATCGAGAGTAAAAACTGTGTGGAATGTGGAGTAGAAGGTGACCTAGATCATGTAATTTTTGGTTGTGCCAAATATAATTTGGAATCCACCTTATTATATAATAATATAGTTCGTATTACCGGTAAATCTCCGTTTAACGTTTTATCTGCCCTAGCGACTCAAAATAGATTAATTTACGATTGCATAATCGATTTTTTGACCAAATGTAATATTTTTCTTTAGTTAAGAAAAAAATTTTTTTTTTCCATTTTCCAAGTAAAAACCAAAATTTTCAAAATTTTGGTTTTTACTTTTTACCTTTGTTTTCTCTAATTTATATGTTTAATCCTATTTACCGTGGCCTAGTTCTGTGTATGTTATATATTATAATGTCCTGATGATCCCCTGGACGTGAAACGAGTGACCCATGTTAATTGTATATGTTTATGGATATATATGTGTATGTATTATTTATATTTTTTCTCTTCTTTTTGTTAAATGTTGTAAATTTATCTATTTTAGTCTATTCGATTGCAAATAACTCAAAAACTTTTTACTGTACCTAATGAGATTAAAAGATCATGTAACTGGCTGTATGGCAAACTGCCGAAGCCATAAAAATAAAAAAAAAAAAAAAAAAAAAAAAAACTGGTTTGAAATATTTTGACGTTTATTTTGACGTTTATTCAGTGGTTAGTGTCATTTGTACATTTTATCATAAAAAACCTTCTTCACGTAAATGAAAAATCCTACTAATTCGGTTATTTTTAGTTTGATTTATTAAGTTTAATTAAATATTGTTTTGATTTAACTAAGTTTAAAACAAGTACGCCACCAATTCGACACTGAGATGAAGCCCAAGTAGCACATTGTAATTTTGTACGAGGACGGATATGCACAAAAAGGTATCGCAAGACGTCTCAGCAGAACTAAATCTATAGTTTCCAATACTTTCAAAAGGTACCGCGAAACAGGAAATTTTGTACGAAGGCCTGGTCAAGGACGCCCAAGGCGCACAACCGCAATTGATGACCGTTTTATGGTTAATAATTCTACACGAAAGCGTTCATTGACATCGATGCACCTCAGAAATGAGCTATTAAATGTTAGACAAGTTAATGTGAGCTCACAAACAGTTAAACGAAGATTAAAAGAAGCAAACTTAAAGCCCAGATGCCCCGCCAAAATTCCACGTCTCCTCCAAAATCATAAAGCTTGTCGTTTGGAATTTGGAAGAACACATATTTAGTGGAATATCGACAACTGGAAAAATGTTCTTTATACTGATGAGACCAGAATTCTATTATGGAAGCCAGATGGTCAAAACTACGTCTACAGAAGAGTTGGAGAACGATTCATCAGCTGAAGTCTCGCCCAGACCGTTAGTTTTGGAGTTGATGGCATAATTCTTTGGGAAGGTATGAGTTGGGAGGTACGTACCGCACTTGTGGAAGTGATTGGACGGATGACTGGTGATTCTTACGATTAAAACATCCTGCAAGATCATGTTTTGTTATATGTTGGTTACATTTGATATAAAAGATTCACGTTAATGCACGATAATGCTCGATCACATGCCGCTGCCATAGTGAGTAATTATCTTGACGAGGTCCAAATTCGAAGATTGGATTGGCCACCATTTAGCCCAGATTTAAATCCAATAGAGCACATGTGTGATTACCTAAGCTTCGGCTTGCTGCGCAAGATGAATGGAATGCAATTTCCCAAGGATATGTCCAAAATGTACTTGTAAGCATGCTGAGAAAGATGCAAGCAGTAATAAGAGCTAGAAGGGGAAATACTCATTACTGATCATGCATTTTTTTCAGTTAAAACGACTTGTTTAGGCAATTTAAATTATCATTTAAGTTTAGAGTAAAATAACCTTATTTACCTACCTAATATTAAACATTTATTTATTTCGCAATTTTCTCAGCATAAAAATTTAAAATTGTTTATTAAGAATTGTTAAAATAAACTCTATTTTACAATAAATGACTTGATTGACCAGAATTTATTTTGAAAAAACAAAAATTAGAAAATTCCATAATACTCGTATTTTGTCCATGAGTGTATAATAATATCGAGATTTAGCCATACGGCTCACTCTCCCTCTAAGGGGAAAATCCACTCATCTCAGATACCTACGGTATCAAAAGGATTGAGCTCTGGTGGGACTCTGTCCGTATTATCGAGCCCTACGTGACTTGGTATTCTGGAGTATCTCCCAAAAAAAAAGGAGTACAGCTTTCTGCATGGCCTTATAAAGATGTTGATTTAGACGCAGCTGTTTTATGTTCGCTAGGAGATTTTTGAGAATAACACCAGTAGTAGATAGAATAATAGATAGTGTCTAGGTACTTTCCATTTTACATTGTCTATTAAATAATAATATTATTATTAAAAATTATTCGATACAATACTCTAAAACCGACAGAACTTCAAAATTAGATATATTTATTCATCATTATATTTAATTTGTAAACTCATCTTTCAGTGTATTGTTTGTAGAATAAGCTTTTATTTATTTAAAATAAGAGCCATACACTCTTTGTATTTATTCATGGAAATACATTAGATCTATACTAACATATGCACAATATAATATGAAGATATTATTAACGATCAGCTAATGATTAAGCTTTATTTAGAAAGCTACTAGGAACTTTGCCATACGGCTCTCTTTAAAACTGCCACAAAACTGGGTTTGAATTGATGTTAAATGATAAAGAATTTAATTACTTTCGCTTTCACGTCATCAGTTCTAACAGCCTTATTATTTTGTCAATTTAAGATCGCTTATTTTAAGAATAACTTAAAACAACTTAAACTAAAGGATATATTACTCAAACAAATACAACAGAGATATTTACCGTATTTTGGATACATTGTTAGAAGGACAGGTACAATGAAAAAATTGAGTTGAAGGAAAGAGACCTAGGGGAAGATCTCCATACCGTTGGGTAGATCAAACAAAAATATTGATTAACCAAGGGCTACATGAAGCCGAACAACTAGCCAAGGACATGGAAGGATGGAGGAAAATCGTAAAAAAACTGTAAAGGCCTGGTTTGAGCAATATTCACAGTTGGATCACCTGCAGGATAATGCACCATTACACCAAATTCATCATTCTCCCATGATGCATTGGGAAGATTGTAATTACCAAAAACATAGATATCCTGTGCTGAGTATTACAGAACAACATTTTCCACAGTTTGACAATGCCAGTTGTATACTTCACGAGGTGATTATCGGCTTTTTATAGCTGATTTTCAGTTCGTCGTAAGCTACGTACGAAAACTTTTTGGTAATCTTCATCTTCGTAAGAGTTCTTACAAAGAAAGAAAGTAAGTAAATGGATGTTAGTTTTCAACACGAAACACTTTAATGTCATGCCATTTTATTTTGTCTTTCTCCTCATTAACATTAAAATTGTTACCCCACTCTTCTTGAAGTAATTTCAGATTGTAAAATTTTTCATTGGTCATTTCAGTCACGCTATACGGTTTGCCTGTCTTTTTAGCCGTCTGAATTAATGTCATATATTGTTATGCGACATACACTGGACCAGATTTTACGAAACGCTTTACTTGCTTTTCTATGATACTGTGCACATTATCACCCTCGTTTTGAGAGTGACCGCGAATTAGAAATTTATCGGTTATGTTTTTGACATTAATTTTCTGTACTGCGAACGCATATGCTATAAGGATGTATTTATTTTTTGCTGCCCGCAACAATTATCAGAATAAAATATAAAGTATATTTTCTATATATTACAGAGTACTCCCAATCTCATTTGCTGTTTCACTGTTTAAGTCAATTTCTTAAAGTACTTAATGACTCGTAAATGGTGAAGGTATATGTGATGGTTGTCCTTTGGCAACGTCACTTTTTTCTATTTGGGCACCAGGTTCATTATTTGTACTCTCCAGTGACAATAACGACGGTGAACAGATTTCCTGCTCGCAATCCTCAGCATTTATTGCCATCGCAACAAGTAACCGCCCACGACTCAGGTATTGAACCTAAAAATGAATCAAGTAATACTATTATATTAAGTATATAGGTACTTGATGTAAGATAGTCATAAAGAGTGTAGTAACTCTAATTTTTAAAATAAATTAGTTGGTAAGTTTTCTTAATAAGACTGCTACACATTTTAAATGAGTTATTACTATCCGGTGATCGACAAATAGATAATGATTAATAAATGTTTTACAAACACCAACAAAAATGATTTAAAGTGATGATTCAACAATAATGTAACATGTCAAAAATAATGAACTGAACCAATAATAGTGTCGTTAGTAAAAATATTAATTTAAAAAGTGCTGGTGTAAATCAGAATGTAATAACTCGAAATATACCTATGGAAATTACATACCTGATTCAGCAATAACGTGGAAACTCGAAATGATGAGCAAAGCAACACGTGCGTGCCCGATCAGTATTGGTCGCAACTAAAGATGACGCGATATTGTGACGGGGGTGACGATAGTCGGTCAGTCATGAATAACGTCTTATGGTTCCATCTCTTATTTATTTATTGCACTATTAAAACGACAGTTTTATTGACTTATAGGGAATTGAATTTTACGTGTGAATATAGTGTTATGTCAATTTCGAAACATTTTGAGTTGCGACACTATTTTATTATTAGTGCGATATCATAATTACTGAATATTTACGTTCAGTCGACTAAGATGGGATTATTGATGAGACAGATGTAAATAATAGCTTTGATAAATTTTATTAAGTGTTAGATTTCTGTATTAATCTATTTGTACCAAAAACTAGATGCAAAAACTCAAAATTTTTGAAATGGTTCACTCCTCATTTAAAACGTGTATTATTTCAAAATAAGATTGCTCATTGCTCAAAATATAAAATGGCAGGATCTAAGAAGGTTTATGTTTTTTTTTCTAATTTGCGTCAAGAATTTATTGATTGTGACATGTCAACAGATTCACCTAAATAATTTACAAACTGCTATGTATGATAAAAAAGATTTTTGGAATTATGTAAATAATAAAAGAAAATGTTTTGATTTGCCAAACACAATGAAGTATGAGAATATAACTCCTGATAATTCCCAAACTATAGCAAATTTGTTTAGTAAATTTTTAATTCAACCTATGTACTAGTACCTAATACAGATTTTTCAACTGTAAACTCTAATAATAGTCTTTGCGTTGAAATTTGTGATATTACTGTATTAGATGTATTTGAATTTATATCTAAGATTGATCTAAAAGTCTGATATTATATCCCCTTTGTTCGTATTTAATTGTAGATTTATATTTTACAAAAAACATTTAGTTTATCATTGAGCTTAGGTGTCTTTCCAGATATATGGAAGAGGAGTTATATTACCCCATTCCATGAAGGTGGTAATAGAGAAAATATTGAAAACTACCGAGCTATATCTAAAATTTCGATTTTCACTAAATTTTTTGAAGAAATTGTAGAGGCAAAACTTGGTCCATTATTGAATCCTACTTTAACGCCCGACCAACATGGTTTTATTCCAGGACGTTCTACTACTACTAATCTTTTAGTTTTACAAGAATTTTTGTTGGATGCTCTTTAAGGGTATGATCAGGTTGATGTCATTTACACCGACTTTGCAAAGGCGCTTGATAGAGTTAATCATACTGTACTAATCTCTAAACTTTATAATGCTGGTTTACATGAAAGATTATTAGGCTGGATGAAGAGCTTTCTCACAGATAGAACTCAAGTTGTAAAAATTAACCAATTTTTGTCATCTACTATCAATGTAACCTCTGGTGTTTCACAGGGTGGACATTTATCTCCTCTGCTTTTCAATTGTTTTGTAAATGATAAAAAATTGTTTTTTATCATAATAATATTCTTCTCTACCTATGCTGATGATCTAAAAATTTATAGAGACATAAAAAAAAACCAATGACTGAAGTTTATTACAGAATAATTTAAGTAGAATATTGGATTGTTGTAACTTAAATGCTTTAAATTTGAACATAAATAAATGTAAGGTAATGCGATTTTTTAGAAACAAACATCCGATTTCATTTGAATACCATAATGGACTGACTATTTTAGAGGTTTTCACTACATTTAAGGACCTTGAGGTAATTTTTGACCCTACAGTAAGCTTCAGGAACCACTTTTCTTACGTTTCTAATCCACGATCCATAAAACTTTTAGGTTTCATGAAACTGTTCTCTTATTAGATCGGTTTTGGAATATTGTAGCAATATTTGGGCTCCTCATTATAAATGTTACAAAGATCTTTTAAAAGAGACAGAAAAAGTTCTTAAGAGTTATTGCTTTTAAATTGGGAATACCTGTAAATGAAATTGAATACATTGTTTTGCAATCTTTATTTAAATTACCTACTTTTGAAGAAAGGCGAATATTGCTAGATGTAGCATTTATATATAAATTAATACGAGAAATCATTGTTGCTGGTGCTCATTTTTGAAAAGGTTTACATCCGTACTCCCCATAGAGACACCAGATCCCAAGACTTATTTTATTTAGAATTTTATAATCGAACTTATATATATATATATATATATATATATATATATATATATATATATATATATATATATATATATACAATAGCACTAAAGGCCTTAGAGGCCCATGGCTTAAAAAGTTTGTTCTTTCTTTATTTTCGCTTTCCTTTATGTACTGAGATCTTCTCTGGCTCGATATGTGATTTTTCTCCATTCCTTCTTGTTATTCATTTTTCTTTTCTGTTTTTTAAAGTTATAGTGTAGTTTAGTACCCTTTTTGGAGTCCTCATGTTCGGCATCCTTTCTGGGTGACATCGCCATCTTAGTCTCTGTGCCTTTATGACTCCTATTATGTTAGGTTGAATATATAATTTCTTTAACTCATCATTTGATCTTCTTATCCATAAATCATCCCTTATTATTCCTCCATATATCTTCCTCAGGATTTTAATTTCCCATATCTCCAGTAAATTTTGTTCATTTTTTGTCATTGTCCATGTCTCACTGCAGTACGTTACTATTGGTTGTATAGTTGTTTTGTATAACTGTATTTTTGCCTTTCTTGATAAAAACTTGCTTTTCAACATTCCACTAAGAGCATGTACACTTCTATTGCCTGCCATTATTCTAGCTTGTATTTCTTCTTTAATGTTAGGTTTACGTGATATTATTGTACCTAGGTATGTAAATCTTTCTACCATTTCGAATTCGTATCTTTCTTCTACTTCTACTTTAAACTTTTGTCCACCCCTAAACTGATCATCTATCCACTGCATACATTTTGTTTTAGTTTCATTTATGTTAAGTTCCATTTTCTTTGCTGCTTTTACTATTCTCTGTACTATCTCCTGTAGTTCTTTTTTTCCTCTTGCCAGCAACACTATATCATCCTTCTTCTTCTTCTTCTTCAGTGCCTTATCCGGTCCGGATGTTGGCGATCATCAAGGCTATCATGGTTTTGTTGACTGCTCTGCGCAACAGCTCCGCTGAGGTCATCCCAAATCATTGTCGGAGATTTTTCAACCAGGAGATACGACGGCGTCCCGGTCCTCTTCTGCCAAATACTTTACCCTGCATAACAAGTTGAAGAATTCGATATTTTTCTTCGTTCCGCATCACGTGGCCGAGGTACTCAAGCTTCCGTTGTTTAATTAAATTAAGCACTTCTTTTTCTTTTGTCATGCGCTGTAGGACCTCAACGTTGGTGACATGGTCCACATAAGATATTTTTAGTATCCTTCTGTATATCCACATCTCGAAGGCTTCGATTTTTTTTTCAGTGGCTTGCGTCAGTGTCCAGGCTTTAACTCCATATAGTAACACTGGAAGAACGTAGCACCTCACTATCCGCATCTTGGTTCCCAAACTGAGATCACTGCAGCACAGCAAGGATCTCAACTTAATAAATGTAGACCGTGCCATTTCAATTCTGGATCTAATCTCTTGAGCGTAGTCCCATTGTACGTTGAGAGTAGTTCCGAGGTAAGTGAATCTGTCGACTCTCTGGATCTCTTCACTACCTGCCATTAGTGCCGCCATACTATATCATCCGCAAATGCCAAAACTTGGTGTCTTTTATGATATAGGAGTCCTTCTCTATTGATTTTCGCTTCTCGCATTATTTTTTCTAGGCATAAATTGAAGAGTACTGATGACAAAGGATCGCCCTGCCTTAATCCTTCGTTTACTATAAATTTGTCTGATATATTATTGTTTACTTTGACTCT
This sequence comes from Diabrotica undecimpunctata, assembly GCF_040954645.1. Lineage (NCBI taxonomy): Eukaryota > Metazoa > Arthropoda > Insecta > Coleoptera > Chrysomelidae > Diabrotica > Diabrotica undecimpunctata. Next base: position 101,176,440 of record NC_092804.1, on the reverse strand, counting down.
GTTTTCTGTATTCTCTAAAGTAAGGTGTATCATGTTACGCAACTTTCTGCTAACTCCCAGTTCCTCAAGGGTCTCTTTTAATTCCTTCCTTTTTATTCTATCGTATGCTTGCTGGAAGTCGATGAATACCGCTATCGTTGGTAAGTTGTGTTCATAGCTTTCTGCTTGTCATTCTCTGATTATGAATACTTGGTCCGTTATGCTTCGACGAATCGAACTTATACTGTAAATAAACCCTTACAGAGAATGTATGGAAATGCAAACAAATTTAATAGTAATGATTTTTTTCATTTATCATTAAGTATTAATAAGAATAAGATCGAAAATACCTTTTTATGTAATCACATTGTGCTTTAATAGTTTAAGCTAAATTTAAGTTGATTTGTAAAAACATGGCAAGTCCGTGAATAAACATTACATTACATTACACCACAATACACGTAAAGATAAGAGGAAGAAGGAGTATGGAAAGAAGAAGAGTGTCATGATTAAAAAATTTAAGGAACTGGTTTAAATACGGTTTAATAGAACTCTTCAGAGTAGCGGTAGTAAGAGTAAATAGTGATGGTGATATGCAACGTCCGATTGGAAGACGGTACTTAACGAAGAAGATTTGTTAATCATCGATATCAGGAGAAAATTATAAACGTAGGTTTAGTCTCTTTTTTCAGTGATAATGTTGTAAAAATACTAAGGTTTTTAATGGCAGCATTCTTATAACCATTATGACCATAACTATAAATTTCTCATGTTCTTCTTTCTATTTAAAACTTGTACTTTTGTATCTCAGATTTTGCTTGAGAACCACGTATATAAAGCATCTACTGTATTCTACATTACAAAAACGTGAAAGCTGAGTTCTAATACAAGCATTGCAAGAAGCAGGCGATGATTCAAACACTATTTTGTTTCAATACCGAACTGACAATTGCTAATAAACAAATAGATAATAGTAAAATAAAAAACTGATAACAAACCCTAATATTAATTTTAATAGAGAAATACTTCACGTAAACGCACAAAGCCGATTGCTTAAAATGGTTCAAATCAAATCAGGGCTTTGACGAATATCATACAATGAGGTTTAATTCTAAAAGTCGGTATACTGGGAGTGGTACAATTTTTATTAAAGATAATATAAATTTTTTATGTCGTTTTTAAAGTCGTTTGTGGTGAAGGGTCAGATTTGATGCAAAAGTGTTTAATTTGGTCCTGTTATTTTTTAATTAGTTGTCTATACCGACTGCCTTTTGCCTCTGATGCGGTAGTTTTGAAGAAATTAAAGAATATTTTTGACAGTTTAGTTTATTCTAACCAGCATAGAATTTAGCATAGATTTATTTGTCAACTAGCTTTTATGCAAGTAAAATTAATAGGTTGTTATTACAATATGGAATAAAAGAGATTATTAATATATTCTCTACACATTCGAAGTAGTAACCTTCATATCACAAGCTATCAATCAATAAGCATCTTTCTCGATGTCCAGAAGATCTTTGATCAAGTTTGGTACACAGACCTGATCGAAAAGTTCCACCTTGCTGGACTGCCTACTCCCTTAGTAAAAATAATAGCTTTCTATCTCCCCAATAGGACAATCCATGTCAAGATCGCTAACACGCTATCAACACCATTCACTGGACAAGCTGGAGTCCCCCAGGGTTCAATTCTAGAACCAATATTATACAAAGTCTATAGCTGTGAGATCCCCACCCCTCGATTAAATAAGAGTCAACACTACTATTTGCTGATGATGCTCTACTGCTCTCTGCACGAACATACAATAGGATAGAGACATGCGTTTGTATTTGAAAGAGCACAAAACCAATTGAAGAGAATTGCCAGGTGGTGCAACAAATGGAGAGTCATACTCAATCCTTCCAAAAACACCATTAATTTTATTTAAATCCCCTCATAGCTTCGATGCTGGTAGAACTCTTAACTGGGACATTAACATCAAAAACATCCTAGACAGGGTAAGAAAAATAGTAAAAGTCCTAGCCGCGCTGTGTGGAAAACTCGGAAATATCGCAAATAAAACTCTCAGAGAGAATTTGAGTGAAGATGATGCAATAATATTGTTTAAAAAATTATATCACGCTTCCTTAGAGGTTGGACCAAACATTAATATAAACAAGATTGAATCTGGTGGACAAATGTGTGTTGTCTGTGCTCACTTATAGAGCGGATCTCTATAACTGTGATTACTTGTATAATAAACATTTTCACCACTATTGGAAATTTGTTTATCTGGCCCTTCTGCAATTATTTTTGGATCCATCTTTGTACCAGGTGTAAAGCGTATGTACCAGGAGTAAAGAGAGATTTGCGTCTTTTCTATTGAGTTTACAAAGATACTTTATGCTTTATCTGGATACTGTATACTCAGAAGACATCATCCGTAGCTTTTTTTTTCGTCTTTGTAGAGGGGGGGTCTGGAAGCTTCAAAAGACATCTCAGTCCAGGACGCCGCTACCTTTGATTTGCAATGTTGTTATTGAACCAAGACTTCTTTATGTCAGAATTCCAAACTATACCCGAACAATTGGAGAATCCGGGTAATATGGAGATGTTTTGCAATTAACTGTTGTGTCTTAAAAGCTATTAATTGTGCAGTAATAAAAAAAAGTCTACACTACAATCTACTAAAGAATCTACAAACAAGTGTCAGTTTTTATAAGTTTAATCAGCAATAGAAGCCCTCGAGGAGTAAAAGCGGTAAGTATTTGCAGTGAGGGGAACTGTTGTTCAAAATAATAATTAGTGATAGGTTATTGATAATTTTACCAAAACAGTACATAAGCGTACACTGAGATCTGACAACATTAAGCATACCATCTAAAACAAGGTAGGTGATTTATTGTCCAAATTAATTATTAGAATCACAAACTGCCATGTCTGCGAAGAAAAATCTAACGCTATATGAAAGTAAAGAGTCATCCCATACATATGGTACGAGGAAATAAGAAAGTTTCTAGATCTCCAATTATGAAGGGATGGATCATATGCATGAAGTAAAAGCAATAAGAAAAGAACAACAAAACATTTAACAGAAAATTCAGAAATATATGAAGGTATAAAAGATGGACATATCTGGAGAAAAAGAACAAATAACGAAATAATGGAAATATATGGACAACAAAAAATTTCAAACATTGCGAAAGTTTAAATACTAAGACGGCTCGAAAACATAGCTAATAGTCTTCAAAGCATTAATAAATACTAAAGCTGACACAAAAAGTAAAAGAGGAAAATGGATGGAGTAGGTAAAAGAAGACTTGGGATTGTTAGAAGTACAAAACTGGAAAAACCTAGCACAAGATAGAAGGAAATAAAAAAACCATTGAAGCCTTGCGCGGCTAAGGCCTATTTATAGGCCAAATATCCAAACAATTGTGATCTAACGCCAATTTGGTAACGTGTCTGCTTCTAGATGTGTTTGGTATGTTCTACAGTTTGTTTAATGAGAGTTACAATATTCTTGTTTTCAATTATTCTTTTCTTCTACTGCTAGTTTGCACTCATCTTCAAACCAATTATTTCTTCTTTCATTTTGCATTTTGCCAAACTTTTTCTCTGCTGCATTGTTTATTCTTTGTTTGGTTTTTTTCCACTGTTTTTCCATTTTTTGTTCTTTGAACTGCATCTCTGTATTTACTTCTTGTAGAAATCTTCTTCTTACTTCTTTTTCTTTCAATTTATGCACATCCCATTTTCTTTGTGCTTTTCGCTTTTCGTTCTTCGTTGTATTTATTTTACATTTTGTAATGACGAGCATATTATCCGAATCGATGTTGGCCCTCCGTGAGATCTAACTTTGTTTATCAATTGTTTGTGTGTCTTTTTAATTAATACATGGTCTTTTTGATTTCGCTCCAGACTTCCTAGGCTTAGCCATGTTATTTTGTGTATGTTTTTGTGTTTATATCTCGTGCTACTAAAAAAAAAAGGATATTTCAGAGGATAGTGATGAATGTTACTATAATGAGAAAATTAATACGAAATAAAATAACAACGGTTGAACTGAACCTTAGGAGTAGATGTCTACAAATCACCAGAGCAGATAGAATAAAAACAAAGAAAAGATGGAAGTAGAATGCTCCATTACAAAAAAGTTGGAAAACAGGGCCGGGCAATGGTAAGGGCATGTATAAAGAATGCTAGAGCACAGGTGGTCGAAAAGAATATTGAACTGGGATCCACCGGGAAGAAGACGGAGAAGAAAATCTGCTATAAAATGGAAAACATACATAGGAAGTGCTAAGATTGATGAAGACCTTAGAGAAGGTGACTGGGAAATAGAGTGCTTTGGATGACGAAAACTGTAAATTCATAATGTAAAAAAGACGATGAAAAAGAAGACGAAAACTACAAATAATAGAATCAAGAACACGTCAAAATATAAATGTAGAACGCATAACAACTACGGGCAATAAACTAAACACAATGTTTACATCGGATGATAATTAATGAAAAGATCAAAACATTGCCTAATTAAAAAAATCAATATCTATATATAAAAATATAAATTTAAAGAAGCTTCCAATCTAAACTTTTAACCAAGCTATCTAGATATTCTCTATATAATATTCTATAATATCTATAATATATCTATCGATATCTATAATACCAAATAGATATTCTCCTATTTAAGCTTTTTCTAATCATACAAGTTTTCAACCTTTTCTCACACAGTCTCCCGTAAAGTTTAAAAAACCATTAAACTTACCTACGCAATTACATTGCTTTAAATCAGATAAAATATTAACCTAAAAAGTTCCAGTCTGACTCTTATATTTAAACCATATCGTGCAGATTAAAAGTGTGAACCTCTAACAATAGGTCTGAACTTTTCTAAAGGGTTGAATGATACTTCTCATCTTTTTAAGAGCCTCTCTACATTGTACTTCAAAAGTGGCGAACATAAAAAAATGAACACAGCTCTCGGTCATTTATTTAATTAAAGATAATTCAGATATTTTTTTAAACTAACTTTAGAATTGTAACAAAATGGGACTAGAGAAATATGAAACTGTTTAATATAAGCAAAAATAATTTTCTATCATTCGCGATGTCAACCTGTCAAAGAAAATATTGCAAGTCTTGCAGAACTTTCTTATAGAAATATCTACAAGATAAACCAATTTTTAAAATTGAATTTTTAAAAAGTAATTTAATGTTGTGTTATAATCCAGGCATATCTATTACACCTCCTTTTATTTTCTTTTCTGTTTTATAGACTTCACTTTTGTGTTTCCTCTTATCTTATATTTCAACGTTTCTTTTCTTATTTTCAGTCCTTTTCTCTTGGTTTCTTTTTTTTAATTTTCATTTGTTTTTCGTCCTCTTCTTTTTATATATCTTTAAACTAATTAGTGCCGCTCTAGAAACCAAACAATCATATTTATATGAAACATTTTAAAAATTTGTATTATTCAAAACTTTAGTTTAGCTTTTATATATATATATATATATATATATATATATATATATATATATATATATATATATATAGGTTCTTGAACTCCTAAGTGGAGCATAGAGCTTCAGTGAAAACGCGCCATCGGGTTCTATTTTGCGCTAATGCCTTCACCTCATTCCAAGACTTTCCTTGGCCTCTTATTTCGCCCATGATGGATCTTCTCCAAGTTTGTATTGGGCGACCTCTTTTTCTTTTCCCTTGGGGATTCCACTCTAGGGCAGTCTTTGCGATACTGGAACTATTTTTTCGGAGTGTGTGACCGATCCAACCCCACTTTCTCGACTTAATTTTATATTGTACCCTCTTTTGTTCGGTCAGGTGTAGCAGATCTTCGTTTCTGATGGTGTTAGCATATACGAACAATTCTTCGTAGACATTTGTTAATAAAGACCTGCAGTTTGTCTGTGAGGGTGTTTGTCACTTTCCAGGTTTTACATCTGTAGAGTAGAATAGACATGACATTTGATCGGAATATTAGGATCTTTGTCCTTGTAGTATACTCGCCAGATCTCTAAACAGGGTTGAGCGTGCTGAAAGCTTGTTGGGCTTTTCGTATCCTCATAAGAATATCGTCTTCTGTACCTCCGTTTTCTGTTATGACACTTCCAAGATACGTAAAGTTTTACACATTTTCAATCTGCATATTGTCGATAGTAAATAGCCTGTTGTTCCTTGAATTTATTCTCATGGACTTGGTTTTACTAATATTGATTTTCAAACCTATTTTATTGGCTTCAGTGGAAAGTATTTCCAATTGGTAAGCCAGATCTTGGAACCTTTGACCATAGGCAGATATCGTCCGCATATTCTAGATCGCTTAGGCGTGTGGTTAATGTCCATTGTATCCCTCTTGTGTCGGAGTTTAGTGTGGAGAGAACATAGTCTATAGCTATGTTAAAAAGAAACGGAGAAAGCACGCATCCCTGCCTAACTCCAGTAATTACGTCGAATTCGTCACTGTTGTTTCCATTGTGTGTCACGCTGCATTTCGCATCAGTATATAGTGACTTTATAATAGATAATTAGTTTAGCTTAGAATTATATTATTCAGTTCACTATTTTAGTACTTAATGTACTATTCAATGTATTGTGCCATTTTTTACACTTTTTGACTGTGCTATTTAATGGTAATTCAAACTCAACATTTTTAATGGCACTTTCGGGTTCGGACAAAGTGAAAATTAGTTTAATTAAAATTATTAATTTGATTGAGGTTTTTCGTTTGATGCTTTACGTTATGAAGAAGGTTTAATCAGATCTGATTTAAATTGTTTTATTGTTTCTTATTTGCTTCCATAGATAGCGAATTTTATATCGTATCTTATTATGGGTATCTCAACCCTCGTTCGGGCGTGCTTTTACAAATCACAAGCGTGTGCCAACGTATACATTAAATTCAAAAAATACATACCTATCTTTAATAGTTAAACCCCCCCCCCCCACACACACACACACACACACACACACACACACACACACACACACACACACACACACACACACACACACACACAAATACACAATTTGTACAAACTTCAGCTCCGATTGACATGTATGTTTTAATGGATCAGTGGGACCCACGTGTCCGAAGATCAAACCTGTCACACTTCTTAATGGAGCGGTACTTTGTGTGGTTAGGCCACCTAATTTTAAGGGTAGCTAGACGAGCTTGTCTCCGTATGACTGATTGAATTTATTATTTGACTTGACTTTGGACTTGTGTCCCAAAAGTGTGTTCCGGATTTTTGTGTGCTCGGTCACTTAGCTGCCGAGTCGGCAAAATAAATTATGTTCTTCTCGCCGGCTAACTGCCCAAAAAGTCTGACCACCGAGCTCACGCTTGTCGCACGTGACCTCGATATTCAGGTTTCGTCTTTTGACCTGCCAGAGGGGTTGTTTTCCCCTGAGAGGCAATAGTCTGAGGGTGTCTTTATGTTTGTGCCTCAGAATTCACTTGATGTCGTTGCATCGTTGGCATAACTGCTGTAACAGAAGGCTTTTATTAAAGTTAAGATGAAATAAGATATATATATTATAGTATCCAACTTATAAATACAATACATTTTGAAGATCTATCGCCGTATTCCCGTTCTCCTCCGCCAATTCTCCGGGTCCAAGTCATGCTTTTCTTCCAAAGCTCTTGATTCCGTCGCTCTTTTAATTCCTTCATTAAATAAGCGTCAAGATCTACCTCTTTTTCTTCTTCCAGGGGACTTCCAGTTGTGAAGTTTTTGAGGTCAGCCTTCGTCAGGCATTTACAATAGCTGTCCAAACCATTTTAAACCTTTTCTTTCTATTCTGGCAATGATCGTTTCTGTAGCATTAATTAATTTCATGAAGATAAAATAATATTAGAAACAAAGTAGCAGTGGGTAGTGTGTTTACTCCCAGGAGTATACGGTCATCACACACTCCGTGTATATATTTTTTGGTTTTTATCTGTTACGGTATAACTGGTTAGTGAAATATTTGAAGATAATAGAGAAATACTTTTTTCTGTTACTGCGTACGTTAGACTATCGCATTGCTATATCTCATTCTATATCTGAATTATCTCTATATCCTGCTAGATGCTGCCTGGGCCGTCTATGTACCGTGCTTAGGTTTTCGTTATAGTCTGTGAACTCTTTTAATAATCTGCTCGGGTGGTTCCTGAGGTTGTTAAATATCTCGCGTGCTCTTTCGTCCATTGTTCTTAGGATTCTCTTTTCTTGTGAATCCTTAAATACGTACCTTAATGGGACGTACTTAAGAATATTCAAGCCTCTATAGTCATGAAATTTTGGACGATCTGTATGCTTTTCTGTTGGTTTTACACGTATGTCCACATGCTGCTGAGGCGCATGTTAGTGTTGGCAAAATTATGCAGTTTGTCATTTTAATCTTTGTTTTAAATCTCAGTTTACTCTTTCGACCTATTAGTGATGAGAGCTGACTCCTGAGTGCTTTAGCTTTGTTGACCGTTTGTTTTACGTGCTCTGTGAAGGTCAACTTTTATCCAACGTTATGCCTAGATATTTGGATTGGTTTGACGATTTGAATAAAAAAATATCGAATAGAGGTAGTACCCCATTTGGTCTGCCATTTCTTTTTTATACATGACGGCTAATTTACTTTATACCTGAAGTTCGTTGAGTGCTCTTTGTAGGTATCTCGTAGCTAGATCTAGGTTAATACTGCTAGCAGATATCACTGTATCGTCTGTGTACAGGCTTAGCATCGAACTGGGTTAAGATGTGATAGTTAAATTAAATAATTTATTTCAAAAAAGTACAAAAATGAAATTTTATTTTACATCATAATAAAATTTTTTTTCTTCTTCCACTTGAGTAAGTACACAATTTTTTCAGATGGTATTCTTAATGTTATGCCCCTTGTTTAAAGTGTTTACATATATTTTCGTTATCTTTGGCAATGTAGAATAAAAAATTAAACTCCTGCATTTCCATAGAATCCGAATTTGGAAAATCTTCGACCCCGGATAGTTAGTTGTCAGTCGCTGTTGTATAATTTTTTCAACCTCACCTTTCTCTTCATCGTTAACTCTACTATATCCTCTACATCTGATAAATTAGGTTCTTACTCTGTGGTCGTCAAATATTTTTTAAAATTTTTATACGTAGAATTATTCTCATACTGTTAATACTTAACTACAACTACCTCTAAGATCTTAGACTACCTTTTATTACAAAAAGACATTTTTAAGAGTAAGAGTTTTATGACATTTAAATAAAAAGTAATAAAAACAGATAAAATTCAAAGCTTATTTTACTTACATCGTCGGGCTCGCCACAACACGGAATGTTGTCAATTCAACACCTACTAATTCAGCGTCTTACTGACAACTAAATAAATCATATATCTATGCGGTTTGTGCATTGTAAGTAGCCTAATGTAAAAATCAAACGAAACTGTTATAAAGAAGGAGTAATTAATGATACTTTTTTATTCATCAAAAATCAAAGGTAATAAGGCAAATCTTCTTAAATAATTCAATTTTGTGTTGCAAGGGTATGAAATAAGTTGTAGCCGTCTATTTTCCGCCTGTGATCTAATGCATCACAGTCATGCAAAATATCGTTGACAGTTTTAAATTTTTTGCCACATAGTCTGCATCTTGTCTCAAGTCTCCATGAAACAGCTTCATTATGTAAAGATATTATATCATGCGGACCATATGTATGGAATAAATTCATTTTTGGCGTTATTATGTACTATCTAAAAAAAATCTAAAACAGGTCGATTTTTATTCTTAAATTGACAATTAACAGTATGAAAATATTATCCGCTTCCAGGACCCTCTTTGAATTATAAGCATCCCTTCGAATATTTTAAATAACAAAGGGGGTCGTGTGGCACCTTGTTAGAAAGCAATTTTAGTCCTCTGTTCAGAAATATAAAGTTTAGGTTAAATAAAGATAATAATGTCACATAATATTCATACTACAACAATAATTCACATAATATGTTCAAAATGACCACCATTCATTTCTTGACAATAGCCGAGGCGATTTTGGAATTCTCGCACAACATTTTGTACGACCTCGAGGGTTATTTTGTTAATTTCTTCCGTTATCCTAACTTTTAAATCAGCAATACTATTTGGTCTATTAAAATATACTTTAGATTTTAAATAACCCCATAAGAAGTGATCGAGAGGAGTCAAATCGGGGATCTAGCCGGCCATTCGATCGTTCCACGTCTTCCAATTCCTATTTGGGAACTTCCTATTGGGAAAAACCTCGTTTAAATAATTTCTAACCATACGTGCAAAATGCGGAAGAGCTCTGTCTTGTTGGTAGTAAAAAGGTCGATCTATCTTATTTGGATGATTGACATCAGGAAAAAATCTTCGTAATGTAGGCACTAAAAATTTAATAAAAAAATCTAGATAAACCTCACCATCAACTGTGCCCTCAAACAAATAAGGACCAATAATTTTATTGTTAATGATACCAGCCCGAATGTTAATTTTCGTAGGATATTGCGTGAGTCTCACACACTAAGTGAGGATTTTCTCTGAGTTTGTTAACCGTTCCGTTTAAATAAAACGTCGCTTCATTAGAAAAAACTATTTTGATTATGAACTGCAAATCTGCGTTCATTCTGTCCATCATTATTTTACGGAACTCTTGTCTTCTATCGGCATAATCTTCATTTAACTCCAGAACCAACTGAACTTTGTACGGGTGGTAGTTTTGTTTATGCCAAACTCTCAAAATAGATGATTTACTTACATCATTGACAGCGGCCAGTTGTCGAGTTTTCTTGTGTGGATTTTCCTCAATCTCTAGAAGTACATCTAACTCTTTTTCATCAGTAAATTTAACATTTCTACCTGGTTTTTCAATATTTTTTACATGTCCAGTATAACGAAACTTCTTTTCAATTTTTCTTACTGTAGACTGCGAAACTTGTTGACCAAGGTATTTATTATTAAACATTTCACAAACCTCCTTTTGAGTTCTTGTTTTATTCCAAAACCAATCAAAATTAAAATGTCTATTATTTGAATCTCGGACAAATGAGCGATAATTAAATTAAATACTCTCACAAATATTAAATTGACGTCTTTTAGTAATTTTAAATAACTAAATGACAGCAGACTACTAGATTCATATCAATTGTTTATTTGGCTTTTTGACTAATATTATTATCTTTAAAGTTTTTCCCTAATGTTTAGCAGAACAGATACGAAAATACCTGATTATTTATAAAGTATATTTTAATAGACCAGGCAATATTGCTGATTTAAAAGTTAGGATAACGGAAGAAACTAACAAAATAACCCCCAAGGTCATACAAAACGTTGTACGAGAATTCCAAAATCACCTCGGTTATTGTCAAGAAGTGAATAATGGTGCTGAAGTTGAACATTTAATTTAATTGTAAAAATTAATTTCTCCGTTATGATTGAACTCAACTTAAAAAACTTCATATTGCTGAACAGAGGACTAAAATCCCTTTCTAACAAGGTGCCACACGACCCCCTTTGTCGTTTAAAATTTTCGAGGGGGTGCTTATAATTCAAAGGGGGTGCTGAAAGGGGATAATATTTTCATACTGTAAATTGTCAATTTAAGAATAAAAATCGACCCGTTTCAGGTTTTTTTCAGATAGTACATAATAACGCTAAAAATGAATTTATTCCATACATATGGACCACATGGTATATATGCAGCCATAATATGATCAAATTGAAGAAAATACCTTAATTTATGAACCATACAGATTAAAAAATACAAAACGTTCAGTTTAAATTATTAGAAACAGAACTTAGTCAGTTTTGAAAAGTTAAAAAAAAAGTTCAAAGAAGAGAAACATTAGTGTAAGCAACAGCGAAATTTTTTTATCCAATAATATAGAAGATAAACAAAGTTACAAAGTAAAACTACCGGCAAGGCACAATAGCCACTTTAAAGGTAGTATACGAAGAGATCCAAGAATTCAACAGGTATTTGTTTGAAAGTTTGTTAATAGCTTATTAGTGGAATCGTACAAATACGAGTATACCCGAGGAACAAGAGTAATATTTGATACAGTTCGACCAACAAAGCGGTAATTTCAAATCTCTTAGCCTTAGGGTGTGGCCAAAGCTAGTGCACGTTGACGTCAATGAAGTGAACAAGGATTTAAATAACACCTCTATCATTATTGAGGAGCTTAAATTTGCATTAACCTGTGAGAATACAACTAGTTCTGGCATAGAGCACTAACGATTCAGACGAAAAAATCATAATTTATTAATATATATTTAATATTTAATTACTTATTTAATTTATTGTTATTTACTTATTTATTTATTTAATTATGTATTTAAGGAATCGACATTATATAAAATCTAAATTTATAAACAAATTTAAATAAATTTATGAAATCTAAAAAAATATGAAATATCAGCTGATAACAACTGTATAAAAAATAAAAATATTATTCAGTTCTGCAAGATTAAAGAATGATAGATTTGACTCAAGTTACTAATGTCAGTTCCCTTATTGAGAGCTTTGGGATGTTTAAGTAAGTAACACAATTCAAGAAACTCTCTTTTAGTGAAATTTCTTTCATTTTAAAGAATTTTAACCTTTTCATAATTGACCTTTTGAAGTATTATGTTTAGTAGTGATAGCATGTTCTATCATAGCACAAGTGTGCTTGATAAATTAATATCATTGTGGTGGGAGGTTAATCTCACCTTAAGTGCTGCCCAGTCTGACCTATGTTACAAGAATTACATTAAGTACATCGAATGTAATGTGGTAAATAACATTAATTTATTCTAGGGGGTCTCTCGGTCTTAGAAAATAAATTCCTGACAGTTTTCGAGGTTTTTGTTGCTACTTTAATAGCTATATTTTTAAATAGTTTAATAATTTTATCTGTAACTTCTCTATCTATAAGGAAAGTCAGGTAATGAAGAATAATTGGATATTGACGTAGTCAAAGGAGTCCCATGCGTTGTAATTTGCAAAGCTTTATTATTAACATTGGTATTTGAAATTGACCTTAATTGGTCACCATTGGGTAAACCATTAATTGTGGAATTATAACTTCTAGAGAAAAGATATTTATTAATTAAAGAAGAGGAGTAAAACTTTTAATAAATAATAAATTGTAGTTGAAAAACCGGTTGGACGCCATATGTGTCCAACAGGTTTCTAATATGTATAAACATTTATGAGAGGTTTATTTGTCAGTTAGTTGAAATTGGACAATGGAAGAGACAATAATGGCTTTCTTTCGTTTATAAAAATATATACCATTAAATTTTTAAACGCTCTAGTTAGTTTGCAGAAAATTGTAGAAAATAATAACGACTTAACAATCGTGACTTATTTTCATATTGAAAAATGTTAAAGTATAATTTGAATATCAAGGTATCGTGAAAATAACAGATTTAAAAAGAATTATCTAATGAGAAACGGTAATTATGTAATGGTAAGTTAATATTATGCAATATATAGAGAGAATCTGTCTATTCAGTTATGCTATTATAAAACACAATATTCATTAGAGGTAGACATAAAAAAAGTAGAATAGAGAAATTTAAAGTCAGTAATAATATACTTTGTACTCATCCTATTTTCTCGTTATCTGTTTTTTGAATAATCAGTTGAAATATATATTTAAATATTCCTATAAAGGAGGACTTAGCAGCATTTTGATAAAACACCGAGTTAGATAGCTTAACTGCAAAGTCGTTTGCAATCGACGACGAACCGGATATTCCTTATAAGTCAAAGAGCAGAAACGATTTATCTTCAATCCCAGGATGAGTAAATCCGAATTTATCCCCGTGGAGAAATTAATCAGGTAATGAGAACATTTGGAACTAAAACTAGTCCTCCTTCCTCTGCTTCAACTTCTGCTTCTCATCCTGCAGTATCCAATTACTATCTGGTAATTAAAGTTTGGTGCGTCAACAACATGGCAACGTTCATTAATATCTGCATGCGTTTATGGATGGAAAAAGCACCAATTAAAATTTAAAAATTTCCGTTTTTATTTTTAATAGTTTCATACATGGTGTAAGTAAATAAGGGGACGGTTCTACATGAAAAAATAATAACAGTTTTCTATATAAACGTGTATTCGAAAATGCTTTGTTTTTCTAAATACGGGTTGTTGAAATTTTAAATAAACTAACACTTTATATATATATATATATATATATATATATATATATATATATATATATATATATATATATATATATGTATATATATATATATATATATATAATGTTTTTTTACAATCTACATTATTACAGAGCATTAAGTAAATGTGTTACAGGTTTTGCGCGTGAAGAAGAGACATCCAATGATGTCTAATCTTATTCTATTTTGGTTTAGTTTTGAAGTAGGTCTTGGGGCCAAGTTCTATCTAGTCTTCTTGTGGCTGGACCATTCTTGAATAATTCCCTTACTAGCTCATTTTTATGGTGAATGGTACGTTCATTTTGTGACTCCGTGGCTCGATAGCTTCTTCTTTGATGAAAGGAATCTTTAAGTCGTAGTGAAGTGTTTGATTTCTTACGTACCATGGTGCATCCACTACCGATCTTAGCACTTTAGACTGGAATCTTTGGATAATATTCAGCGACGTTGGCTTTGCACAACCCCATAGGTGTAGGCCGTAGAACCACATATGTTTGAGTATAGCTTTCTATAGAAGAATTTTGTTTTGGATGTCAAGTTTTGATTTACGTCCAAGAATTTTAAGTCGAGCTGTCTTCTTTTGGTCTAGATATGTTTCTTCCAAGTGAGACGTTGGTCAAGATGGAGGCCAAAATCTAGCGTCTGTTACTGTGGGTATTCTTACATTTTTCATCCTTACAGGTGGGCATATGTTGTGACGGTTTTTGTTTTATTTACTTTTGTTCTCCATTTCGTATACCAATCACTGAGTATGTTTAGATGATGTTGGAGGTTTTGTGAGGCTTGTACGGGATCTTCATTTACAGCTAGTATTGCTACGTCGTCAGCAAAGGAAGCGATTGTAGTATTATTAGTCTCTGGTATATCGGCTGTGTAGAGTGAAAAAATCAGCGGCGCTAGAACACTACCCTGCGGGACTCCAGAGTTGATAGGACAGAGGATTTGGTATGTAGAATTTAAGTAGGAGGAAATAGTTACAGTATTTCTTTTCTTTAAGACTAGTTGATATTTCATTTATGATTCGATGAACTTGTTGGGTAGTGGAGTGATTTTTCCAAAAACCAAACTGATTATTTGGAAGTAATGTTAGGAATTCATAATTTGCGCATTTCCTTTGTAGCAGCAAACTTTTAAAAACTTTGCTTATGGTTGGGAGCAGGATAATGGGTCGATAAGATGTTACTTCATTGGACTCTTTCCTGGCTTGAGGATCATAATGATTTCAGCAAATTTCCATATTTTTGGAAAGTATGATAAGCTTAGCTTAAATATAACTGTTAATAAAATAATGATCTTGCGAGGAAGTTGTTTTAGTACTTGTACCGAGATTAAATCATAACCTGAGGCCTTTCATGAGTTGAGTTTGTTTATTTCTTTCCTGATTTACATAGGAGTGAAACTTTTAATTGAGAGGGGCATTTGACATGCTGCACTAATTAGTTCTTCCGCTTCTTTATCAGGGTCTGCTGGCTCGGTTTGAAATAGGTTTGTTCATATCATGGTCATGTTTGAAGATGTTTAGCAAATACGTCCGCTTTTCCTTTGTTGGAACTGGCTCATTCACCATTTGTTTACGGATGAGAGAAATAGTTATGTATGGTTTCTTAAGCTTTTTAGTCGCCTTCAATAACGTCTGGTCATTTGCTGTATGGTTTATAATATAATGTTCGAATGTTTCGTTGTTTGCGGCTTTGATGGCTACTTCAAGTTGCCTACGTAGTCTATTAAATATATGTAGATCTATGTTGCTTCTAGATCTTTGCCAGGTTCTTCTCGCACGACGTTTTTTAGCAATGAGTTGGCGAATGTACAATGGACCATTTGTGGTATCTGTTGGTTTGCATTCTATTCGTGGTGTAGATTTCCATGCCGCTTTTTGCACAAGTGTGGTGAAGCATTGAGCTGCTGCATCTATGTCATGTGTAGATTTAATCCGTAGATTAGGATTGGTGTTTTATTCTAGGTAGGATTGAAAATCTGCCCAGTTATTGTTTTTTGACGTAAGTAGCGGAGGTAGTGGGCTGTTTATAACTGTGGTATTCAGGCTCATAATAACCGGTGTATGATCCGATGGGAGATCATAGCTGGATTCTATTAGACAGTTGTTTCTGGACACTCCTTTGCTTATGTAGTAGTCCAGCAGATCTGGAAGTTTTCTGGGGTAACTCGGCCAATACGTAGAGATTCCGTTGGTGTGGGAATCATAGTGGTTGTCGGTTATTGCTTTTAGAAGATTGCCGACCTTTTGTTGTTGTGAGTTTCGAGCCTCAGTGTATGTGTTTCGCATTCCAGTCTCCCCCGGCTGCAAATTTGCTGCCAAGTAATTGGAAGAAGGCTTTGTATTCATCCGTGGAGTTTGCGTGACGAAGTGGGCTATACATTGCATATATGTTAAAGTGCCATTGCGTTGCATTTACTTGAACGATTGCTGCTTATATTTTTTCTGTTGCATATTTCGGTCGCTGCACGCTGAGTTTAAATATTTTGTTGCGCTTCTTGTCATTGGTCCTGTGCGCAGTGTGGGCGTGGTCTTCTTCGCTATTTGAATTTTTTCGTTTTTCTGCAGAATTGTTTTCCACGTATTTGGGAGTCTTTGGGCATCATCTCTGGTGTTTAAATTTTTTGGACGTTTTTCGATCTCTATGGCTTTCCTGATTACACGTTTGGCTTTATTTTCGATGTTGGCTAGCATTGTTGTTCCATTTAAGTCTATTTTATGTCCTGTGTTTATGACATATTGTGCTAACCTGTATCCTTCGATTTGTTTGTCCGGTGTACGATTTATCGCTGTCTTCACACGGGATCCTGTATACGCCTTGATTTTCCAATGCAACTTTTGTTTTTGCTGATGGTAATATGGTTGCGATTTTTCTGTCGGTGTTAAAAATAGTTTCTATTTTGTTTTTTCTTAGAACTCTGCTGATTTTGTCTGTCGTACCCTTTATATAGGGCAGGATAGTTTTACCGACTGGTTTTTCTTCTTTTTCTGGATCTTTGCTGTTGTTTCGGGATTTCTGTGCTTTTTCAATCGTGAACATGGAGAAACCATTTTTTCTTAGAGCTGTTTTGACTTTGTGCATTTCTTCATTCTTATGGTCCTCATCTGCCAGTTTCTTAGATCTTGTTATTAAGGTTTTTATTACCGAATTTAATTGTGCAGGATGATGTTGTGAGTCTGCGTGTAAGTACCTGTCAGTATGGGTTGGTTTTCGGTATACTGTATGTCCTATGCTTCCATCTTCTTTCTTAATAACTAACACATCTAGGAATGGAAGTTGTTGGTTATTCTCCCGTTCCATGGTAAACTGTATTTTTGGATGGATATTGTTAATGTGTTGTAGGAATTTATTAAGTTTCTCTTCTCCATGCGTCCAGATAATAAATGTGTCGTCAACATACCTAAGCCACAGTTTGGGTTTATGCTCTGCTGTTTCTATTGCTTGTGATTCCATATCTTGCATAAAAAGTTTGGCTATTACGGGTGACAGTGGTGAACCCATCGGTGCTCCTTCGACTTGTTTGTACCTCTGGTCCTTGTAGATGAAGTAGGTGTTGTTTAAGCAATGCTTCGTTAAGTTTAGTGTATCCTGTGGTATTGGATATTTTCTATGTATAATTTCTAATGTTTCTTCTACTGGGACATTGGTGAATAATGAGATTACATCAAAGCTCACTATATAAAAAAAATATTTAACGCAGAGTCAAACCCGGAAAACAACTGAAACCATATATATATATATATATATATATATATATATATATATATATATATATATATATATATATATATATATATAGGTCCAGAAACTCTCCTGACAAACGAAGACTGACAGATAGTTTCAAGACAATTTAACCCAATTTACCTAGTCCGAAAATACTTTCAAACGGAGCTAGAGTTCTTTGAAGATGGCGCCTTTTTTCACCATAGAAGATAAATTAATAGGTACCTTTATTAATTTTATAAATTATCTTTTGTTTTAATTAATGCAGCAAACAATTTGAAAAAGAAGTTTGGGAAAAGAAGCAAAAAATCAAATTAAAACAAAATTTTATTTAAAGGGTTGTAAAAGTATTTATTACGACGTTATAAAAAAGTCTCGATAGTTATAAAAAATACTCGATGTGATAATCATTAGTCTCTATGCATAAATTTGCCATTTTGCTTAGAGAAAGCCGAATTTTTGCAAAAATTCTAGAGTTATTGCTAAATTTTTTGCAAGCATCTGGTATCCGTAGACAGAGTTGTGCACGATTTTGTATCAGAATTTCTTGTTCTTTTTCTTTTTCTGTAGACATGACTCTGTTAGTTTTTCAATGTGCCTCGAGTAAGTTGACGTTCCATCGTTTTCGTGGTCTTCCTACTGATCGTCTTCCTATTGAGGAACCGTATCTTGCCGTCTTTATTATTATATTTGTTGTCATTCGGCTTATATGATCGTTTTATTCTACTCTTCTATTTCTTACCCAGTGCTTGATGTTGTCCACCTTGCATCTACGTCGTATATCTGTACTTCTAGCTATGCTTCATAGTGTCTTGCTATTAATTTTGTTTTCATCTCTGCTCTGTTTTTACCATCATTTTTTCCTCTTTGTGCCAAGTCGTGTTTCTACCGCGTATGTTATTATTGGTCTGATGGCTGTTTTGTAAATTCTGCCTTTCACTCATTTCCCGATATTTTTATTTCTTCATATTGTTTCATTCATGAGTACTCCATACCTTAAAATAAATTTTTCTACCAATGATTTGGCTACTGTTTCGGCTTATTTATTCTGTATTATGTATCCTTCTTTCTACGTATTTGCTTAACTCACATTGTATGTCAATATATCTGTTCCCATTTTCATCCATCTGAAATGGGCTAACCAGGTCTATGAATATCGTGTCAAATATGCTGGTAGCTGTCGATGTAATATTCTTGTTTTCCTTATTTATTATTGAGCGCTTATGCCTTTGGCAGTAATCGCATCTCTTCACATATTTCTCAAAATTTTTCCGTAATCCGTTCCAGAAACAGTATTACCTTATATTTCTGTACTATATATATATATATACATCCTATTTATTCTTTTATATCCTTCTGTAGATAACATATGAAAGTCGTTAATTATAATTCTTTTTAATTTTCGATCTGCTATGTTTTGTTTATACTTTTATACGTTTTTCTTAATTTTTTTTTTAATTTTTCGTATTTCATTGAGAATTGGCTGATTCTTATTTTTTATCTCTTTTTATTCTCATTTTTCATTATTATCATTTTCTTTATAGTCTTCTGCACTCACATTTGTGAGCCAAAATCTCATAAAATCTCCCAGTGACGCTCGCAGTGCAGACGCTAATCGAGGGTCTTGATAGTTCCTCTTGCATCGTAAACAAAATTTTAAATATACGGATCATAACAATAAAATAATTGATCTGGTCAGTTATGTCGTACTCATTTCAAAATTTATGGACTTGCTTACTACGCACATTCTAACTCTATCAAATATCCTCTAGACGATTAACCTCTGTCAATATGTAATGTTTATAGTACGATTACTGTGTGTGCTATCGTAATAAAATATTATAGGTACCGTTTTTTGTTTGGTTTTGCATCTTTTTGCTAACTAACTTTTGCTTTGTACATATGGTTCTCTTACCAAATAAAAACATCTGCACATTTTGCACTATTTTTTTCTATGGGCCTTTTTTTCTTCATATATTAATGATTTTTATTGTGCTTAATAGTCGTTCGACTCTTTGTTACTCGTTGCTTTGTTTCTTCCATATAAAATATATCAAATTTTTCCCAGTTTTGTATCTTCGGAATAAAACTTCTAATTTAGATTTCTGGACTCTTTACATTTATGATTTCTATAGATAACATACCCTTAATCTCTAATCTAATCTCCTTCTTGGTTCTCTATTATTGTAACTGTTTCTTCTATTTTTCGGTTCGATCTCGAAATTAATTTCGCCAAATTGTAATAATATTGATATATACTTTTCAAAATAATCTGATTCATCATTTTTTTCGCCTGGGTGCGTACTTAATTTACTTAACATATTTTCTTCTCTTGTATATAAATGCAATAATTGTAGGGAATCGTTCTTCATTGTGACTAACTTTTTTCAATAATTTTTCTGTTGACTTCACTAAAAAAAAATATAATTCCAAATTCATTTCGCAATTTTAATCCATCCTGTAGTTATTGTATTGTCGTGCTGGAGCCGCAGTACTCTTAGCGGGTTGGGATTCAAGTACCACCCTCGCTTATACCCTTAGCAGCCTCCTGCTTGACGTAGGTTCTAACCTTTAAGGTCGAACCATATCCAGTTTGCCTACATACCTGGGAAAAAAATCTACTTCAGACACTGGATTCGTATTCGCGTGCGTTGCAAGATATGTTCCCGCTGTGCCTCTATTTCTGTGGCATCTCACCTGTATCCATTAATTATTCTTTCTTCTTCGTTGTGATTGCCATTCTCCTCTGCTTCTGTGAAATCTATTACGATATATCCTCGTATCATGCCTTTCATATTCACTTATGTTTCTATAATTATTGTTCTTATATTCTTTACTTTCTTCGAAATTATTTTTATAATATCCATATATTACATTCTTATCTTCTTTCCTTATATCAAAATCGTATTTGTTCCCATAATTTAACATTCTTACTTGTGTGCTATCTTCTGTCGCGCCGATAAAGTAAATTGTGAAGTTACGTGCTTCCAATATTAATTTAGCTTTTTCTGTGTTGACGTTGCGTTTCATTTTTGTAACTACAGTTTCCGTTGTATATTTTTTCGCTAGTTTCAATGGCATTTCTTTCGCTATGTATGCAACTTTTAACTTTTCTGCTAATTCTTCAACTTCATGCATAAACCGCTGCATCTTTATGTCCTTGTCTTTTCTTCGCCAATTTAGCTAATTACCGTCTTCGGACTGTCGCCTCTTAGTTCTTTCTTTAGTGCCGCTGATATTCTTGGGATTGTATTTACTGTAGTTACAAGATTTCTGGCCTTATTGTTTAATCTTGTTATCGCTGTTTGCGATATAAATGCATCTAAAAATGACTGCAGTTTACCTGCGCTTCCATCAAACTCGCTGGGCAACACCTTGCTTGTGATATTTAAAAATTCGTTGGTTGTAAGACTCATACTTATTTCTTGTTCTGTGTCGCTATGTTCTTCCTTCTTTATAGGTTGTTGTTTCGTCGTCACAGGTAAAGTAACTGGCTTAAAATCCCCTACATTTTGAGTATATTCTACATCCATAATTTCCATAATGTTATTATCGTTTAAAACTTTTCTATCTCCAGTGAGTCCTTGTATTTGCAACGATTCGGAGGTTTCAATGAAGGTATTTGGAAGACTCTTATGGCTTCGTAAGTCACGTTTGTCAAAATTACTGTAGGATGTTGACAAGGATTTGACTTAAAAATTTCCTTAAAATATGGGCTACAAACTGAAAGAACCATTTTATGTGCTTTTATGCATTTTTCTTGCGCTGCAAGCGTGACATCTACAAAATCTTGATTCTCCCATAATGAATTTATTCTTGAAGTCATATTTTCATGGGTTGAAAATTGTTCCAATATAATGAAAGTTTTTCTGATACCATGGTCAATTATCTTTAAAATTATTCTTTTCCTTTCTTATAAATGTAACGATAATTTTAAATATCTTAATTTATTGTCGTAATATCGTAATAAATAAAAAGTTATATACGATTTCTTCTATATTATCAATGTTTCGTCTATATTATTTGAAGAATTTGTCGTCTAAGCAAATTCATGTCGTAATTTAATATTTTCCGTCCTATGTCACGGTATATTTTCAGGGGAAAATATAAATATTTTTTGGAAATATACCTTAAGCAAATAAAATTATATGGCACATTTGTTACATTCAAAAAAAATACAGTGTGATATATAAACAGTTATTTGGTGATAATTTGAAAATAAATTATATTCTGTACTTTTAAAAGCAATAAGAAAATTCGGTAATCAACATTCTAAACTTAACTTAGTTAAATTATATTCAACTAATAAGTAATGATTTGTATCTGCTAAACTGTATAGTTTATATAAGGGATAAAATAAATTTACTCACATAATATATTTCACATATGGTTTTTGTTAATTCACTTTTATCCATTTATTCGAGTCATGAGTTGGGTCCAAAGATGCTTTCGTGGAGCTCTTGGCTGGTTTGGTCCGGAATATGGCGGCAATTTTCTTAATCGCCGATGCATCTTCCAGTCTGAAACTGGTACAGTGGGTTCCACATAACATCCAGTATAGTAATGGATGCTTTACCCGATTTATCCATTAAATTTCCAGCATATAGTTGCCAGTTTTCATTTGTTTCTTCGGATCAGAAGATTCCTTATTCAAAAAGCAGTGATCGCCATGTGCTGTTGGGTTATCTCTACTTCAATTAACTGATTTTTCATGCTGTAGTTTCACAAAAATTATAGATGAATACTTTTGTATTTTATTTATACAAACAAACTTAACCATTACAGGTTTATCCAAATTGGGTTGAAATAATCTAGCGTGACTACCTGTCATTAATCTCTACATCTATTCACTAATTGAATTATGTTTCCTATTTTATAATATTTGTTTGTGAAACATGTACTTGGCACTTTAAACTAGGCCATATTTTTATACTTAGTTCGTGTAATATAATAATATTTTAGCTAAGGAACACGTTTACAACCTTGATATACTTTCGTGTTGTTATGTAGGTAAATATATTAATTAAATCTATTAAGCTATTCTTACACTTATTAATGAGAGTACGGGTTGGTTTCTCTTACTCTACAAGGCAGCCTGTGGCTCTGTTTGCTCCATTCACTTGATATTCCACTTTAGTCTCGAGCGTCCCGTAGCTAAATAATGTGACGCCTAGATATTTAAACTCCATCACTTGTTCCATGATCTGATCTTCGAGCTTCAATTTACATCTTAGTAAATTTGTTGTTGTAAATTTTTCTTTTTTTTGCGACACTGTCTGGAGTAATTGCGGGGTGGATTGAGTAGCTCTGAAGTTACCACAGCCGGTCCTAAGCCCGGAAAAAATGTGGAGGGTGATTGGCAAGGTTAGCAACCCACCAGTCGTAAAAACAAATACTGCTCAAAGAAACAATGTACAGCCTTAAAACCGGATTGATACTCTGTACCCGAAAGGAATAAATAAATGCTTTTATGTACCCCTAAACATATTAATTGCAACAATCAAAATCCGGTGACCTTGCTGGACCATGCAACTGAACCGCCTCTTCCAATCCAGTGGTCTTTGTAGTTATTATCTAGAAAGTCTCGTACATTCCTGCTAAAGTTGGCTTCACAGTCGTCATGTAGAAATCATAAGTTTTGTCGAATATTTAAAGGCACATCAGCTAATGAATCAGATAAAAATTTTGCGGGAAATGTAAGCATTCAGCACAATTTAAACGAGCAAGCAACTCCACATGCCCAAGTAGATAATTGTTAACTATAGTTTATTTTTATGAACGAGAGAGTAATTAGCATAATTTTAACTGTTAGCTCCGACCACTCCATGGGCGTGCTCAAGATTAATTGAAAAATTACTTTGAATAATTGTAAAAAATAAATGATTTATTTCAGTGTTAAAAAGTGTTATGTGTATGTAAACAAAAGTGACCTCTTTTATCACACACTATATTAGAACTGACTGGCCTACATTAAAAAGGGTTTTAAAAAATTCACATTTTTTTAATTTTTAAAAATTACAAAAGAGAAAAAGAGTTTTTAAAACCGTCTAAGGTATGTTAAATAGATGAATAAAAATATTAATATAAAACTTACAGCTACTTGTTACAAATCCAAATCAGATTCAGAAGATGAACTTTCAGAACCAAGATTTATAATAACTGGCTCGATCATTTTATCAGTAATATTGTTCAGCTTCCACATTTTTTCCTTTTCTTTAATAGTGTGATTTACTGCCTTTTCCCAGTTTTCAGGTTTTACATTATTTACGGCCTCCAAAAACAACTGTTTAACATCATGAATTTTAAAAGTGGTATTTTTTCTTGAAACTTCACTCTTTATCTGTGCCCATACCAGTTCAATCGGGTTTAATTCACAATGATATGGTGGGGATCTAAGTACTGTCATTCCACGATTTTTGGCAATTTCATCAATTTCGTATTTTTTAAATTTTTCTTTATGAAGGGCACACAACGAATAAAGTTCCTTTCTTATAGATCCGGGATGGTACGTAATATTTTTTGAACTCAGCCAATTCTGCAAGTCTTTTTTTAACCACTTGGTTGTTGGCAGTCCTTCTATAAGTCTGGAGTGATAACTTGCATTATCCATTACTATTACACAGTTCTTAGGAAGAAGATCTATCATTTGTTCGAACCATTCTTAAAAGATATTAGCGTTCATGTCTTCATGGTAGTCACCGGTACGAGTTGATTCAAAAGTTAATAAACCACCTTCAACAAAACCGTCTGAACTGCCAATGTGTACTATTATCAGCCTGCGTCCCTTTCCTGATGGTGGGTTTAAACCAGTAGAAAAGTTATTTACAAAAGCGTGCCTTTGACTTGTAACAGTTTCATCCTGCCAAAATTTATTTGGTGTATGACCCTCGTTGATCCATGTTTCATCAAGATAAAATATTTTTCTATTTTGGTTTCTCATTTCCTTTATGGTTCTTAGAAAATGTCTTCTCCATATGACAATATCGCTTCTTTCTAATAAAATAGACTTTCTGGGATTCTTTTTCCAGCGGAAGCCTATTTCTTTTAAAAGTTTCCATAACATACTTCGACTCATTTCTGGGTAATCCTTATCATCTCGAACTGAGACAAGAACTTTATCCAATGTTGGAAATTCTTGTCTAAAGAAGAATTCATGCACTTTCCGTCGATGTCCTTCTTTAAAATGATATTCTATTTAAAATTTTGGTTTCCCTGGAGCATTACGTGTCATTTGAAAACTACCACATTTCTCTTCTTTAATAACTCTGTAAATCGTAGATTTCCCAACACCAAGTGTACTGCTAACTAACTCAATGGTCTCATCAACACTTTCACATAAACGTTTGTCTGTAAATGATTTAAAACAATTAAATATTAATGTTTTTTCATTAACTGTTAGAGGACCAATTTTTCGGCGTTTACACGGCACTTCCAAATTTTCCATAACACTAGTATACACAATATACTGCACCTTGCAACTGAAGTACCTACTTTTAGTGAACTGTAAAGAATTTTGAATACGCCACTTGGACCTTCCTATATACAAAATGGAAAAACCCACTATCACATTTTCTGTGGAATAAGTTTAGAAGGTAATTATCTAGTCAATTACTGTCGTAGATTCCTGTAATTAAAGAATTAAATGTTTGATTGTTGAAACCCTTACTTCGTGGAATGCACTCATTTCAGATAAAATAAAACGTTTTATTTTATCTAAAGAATTAAACTTTATTTTGCAAATAGGCAAAGAATTAAACTTTATTTTGCAAATAGATAAAATAAAACGTTTTATTTTATCTAAAGAATTAAACTTTATTTTGCAAATAGGTAGGTACTTATTAAACTTTTATTGGTTATATATAACCAATAAAATAAACGTCTTACATTTCTTGCAAATTCATTAGTACCTGTTAACCTCCATCACTCCGACACTGGCAACCTTATTTAGGGATTAGTAACCCTCACAACTATTGTATTCTATTCTGCTCCAACCTTTATACCTGGTGGTCATACTCAATTTAAAATTGTTTTCCTATATACTTCTGTAAACTTGTTGACAAATATCTGTTTTTCATTGAGTCACCCGTATCAACAATTTAGGGATTTGCATACATAATTTATTATTTTATTACTCTCTCATACATAAAAATACACTATAATCATATCCAGACGTTTTATGCTAAACCTATGCTGATGCTTAAATTCTTGAACAAAGTGGGGATGGTCACCAACTTACGAATTATATAATTAGTTTTTGATATTTACGTTTCAACAAATATTTTTGAATAATAAAGTTCTTATACCCATCCTGCAAATAATATAGAGCTATCGAAATAAAAAAGAAATAGAGTGCTGCGAACTTAACTTCTAATTAATGACATGCCAGTAATGAGGTGACATCGAAATTAAAGTTACTTTATAAATGCTCTCCATCGCAGCAGTATTCCGTTTGTAAATTTCAGGTTCTAATAATATGAAAATTTCTATTTATTTCGTCTCTAGAATAAATGGATACATAACTGGATATTGAAAAATTACAAAATGAGTATTTATAACTGCATCGGAAATACTGCTTTACTATTACAACTATATATTGAGATTCACAATCTAGAAAAAATCAGAAATCAGATGACAAAAGATGAGAAAAATTTCAACGCATTGCGAACCTTACAGAAAAGCTGAACTTTATTGCAGAATAGAGCTAGTTTGTGTTTATATTAAAATATTGAATTCCACTGTTTCAACAATTTGCAAGATTTAAGTATAATTTTGATATTAAAAGAATTACCGTTATCTTTTTTGTGTCGTGTTGGTATTCTAAAATTTTCAAACAGTAATACCGACCTCCGCAAAGAATAACGTTTTAACTAGCATTTAAGATATTCTTCAGAAATGATAAAAGAAGATACCAATAATTTTAATTTACCTTTTTATATGCATGTGAAAAGTGTAAGCAGTAAGCGTTTATATAAATGTCGAACTGCTCTTTTAAAATAAAGCCTACTATTTTTGATTAGAGGATAGCTTTTTGAACTGTCAGTTATAGTTTTTGATATAATTATAACTTTTATCAAATAATCTTGTAACAGCACTTACATTATTCTTATCGGAAAGGATAATATGTATTTAAAATAACTTCATTGTAGGTTAAGGATTAATAAGAGAAGATATTTTTTACAAATACAAATTTTATAACAAACTGAATAAACATTTGAATTAAATCTAAAAATCAACACATTTATGTTATTTCTTTGGTCTTCCATATCAATATGGCTATTTTGTTAAAATTGTATTTTTAACATAATCAAGATAAGAGACAGGAATGCACTTGCTTCGATATAAATTTTGCAGATCATCATATTTTGCTTTGCTTATCCCTAATCAAGATGAATGTGCTAGATTATCTTATAAATAATAAATATCTTATAAATATTATTATCTTATAAAGGTTTCTACTGGAAGTTTCCAAGTTTATTTATTTATTTATTTATTTCAACGGTAGAATCATTTACAATAAAATACAACAAATAGTAAAAAGTAAAGATCATGTACAATAAACATCAAAACAATAACAAAGAACCAAGTAAACAGTTAAAATTTGTACAATAAAACAGTATATCAAATCACAAAAGTTAAAAAAATATCGCATAACTAGATTAATAATTAGATTCTTAAGTTGCCTTTTGAAAGCATTCATGTTTGGGCAGAACGGATCCAATAGGAGGTCATTGCAAGAGCTGAGCATTCCCGCAATGTTAAATTGAGACAATATTATAGAATAATCTATTAAATAATTTAATTAAAGTAAGTATTAATGTTAATATCAAAACGTACAGAGAGCCGGACATTGATTTGAACCACTTTATGGTGGAAGCGAGATTTAAACCGAATATGCCAATACAAACAAACATTTACCGAAGAGATAAATAAAGAAGAACTGGAGAATCTGTAACAAATGTGGTAAAAAATTAAATTAGGCAGTTTAAAATGAACCAAGAACAGCAGAGAAAAGAACAGAACTAGATGAGCGCAGTAAATTAAGATTCAGAATATGAACACCAGTATCAAAGAAGGCTGAAAGTAAGTATACAGAACAACGAAGAAGCAAAAAAAAAACATTATGAGAAAAGAACAGAATCAGTTAAAAAAATCTTGTACTGAGTTAAGGAAAAGTAAGAATATTGTAATAAACCTGCATTAATAATAAACAAAAAGGGAAATATACTGATAAACGAACCAGATATTTTAAACAGATGAAAGAAATATTTTAGTAAATACTGAAATTAAATACTGAAATTAACTCAGGTAAGGTTCCAATGTTTAAGTATGAAGGAAATTAGACACAGAACGACATACAAGTAATAATTGAGAAATATATATGTTTTATACATAAAAAATGAGACAAAATTGAATGCGTAAATTACAGAATAGCCCTGCTGAACGGGCTTATAAGATATTGGCAACAAATTTAAAGTACATATTAAAAACAAAAATTGGCAGACATAATTGGAGTATACCAGGTAGGCTTTCTAGCTTAAAGAAATCATCTATTATATTATTATTTTTAGATTGAAACCAAGGGTTAAAAAAAGGAATTGTACAGACCACTTGGGGAACTAAAATTCAGTAACAAAATTATTTGATTGGCACAGTTAAAATTAAGATGAACACAGAACCAAGTAAAGTTAAACAATGAGTCTTAGAAAATTTTCTAGTAAATGCATAAAGTAATATAAGGAGATCCCCTGTCATCTGTTCTGTTCTGCTTTCTCTTAGAAAAGGTGCTGCGGGAAACTAATGAAAATATAAGAGGACTTAGGATATATTATAAGAAGCCTGGCGGTCGCCGATGAGGTAGAAATAATAGCCAGAAGTAAACAGAAAGTATGAGATATAAAAAAGCAATTACAATAGAAAACTATAAATAAGGATTTTATATTAATGACACAAAAACATCATACATGAAATACACCGACCAAGAAAAGTATCTGATAGTGAAAACAAGGAAACATACACATATATTTAAAAGAAATACAAAATAAAATTATAAAGGGAAACGTTATTTATTATAAAGTGTGTTTATGCGTTATCTGAATTATAAAGATATAATAGCATATCAAGAGATGCAAAAATAAGAATATGGAGAATTCCACTGTCACGTACGGGACATATGCACAATTTTTCCTAGATTATAATGTTTGCCAATTTACACTTAGATCACAATATTTATGCATTTCATAGACTTACGTTGAGAAGACATGCAAGATGTATTTTTTAACATGTGTTATTAATAACTACTGTGTCTTGTGACTTCACTGCCTCAAAAAGAAGAGCTGTCACGTACGGGACATCTCAAGTCAACCACCTGTTTGCAGGGAGAAACTCATTCTGATATTTCAGCTCAAATACGTATTATAGTATTAATTGTAATTTTTGTGTGTGAAGCCATAATTACAAGCAACATAACCGTGTATGCAGATATCTATGAATTTTATAAATAAGCTTAAAACAATTTTTTTTATCTGTGTCACGTACGGGACTCATCCGTCACGTACGGGACTTTTATGTCTGTGTCACGTACGGGACTCATCTGTCACGTACAGGACTTTTACATCAAACATGTAAACTAAGTTAGGTATGACAAATAAAAACTAATATTATTGGTTAGAATTCAATTTTATTGTTTAAAATACACACAACAGCTTAATTTGGCCTTGCAATAAGTTAAAATTTTCTATTGACTGTAAAGAAACATAAAATGTCAATACTCATTAAACTGAAATCAATTTGTACAATCCCCTATTATTAACAACTATAGAAGGGGCAATCTCTCGTAATACATCTTCCTTAGAGTAGAAAATGCAGTCGGGTGGTTGAGGCCATTTGACGTGATTTGGTGGACCAGTTGGAACCATTACTGACATCTGTACATATTCATTTTCTATGAACATAATTTCTCCTGGGAACTCTTTCTCATCATAGGTAACAACTACCCAACTGCCAAGAACAAAATTAACTGAACCTGCTGGCGAGACAGGTTCAGTTGTTGATTTCATCAAACAGTTTTTTTTGTTAGAAGAGGACCATTACTGCACTGAAAAACATGAAGTCCTTTTATTCCATGAATGAGCTGGACATTCCCAAGGGTTTTATATGAAATTTCTCTGCTTATGTGGTCCTCCCCTATGTACCATACTGCACTCTTAGAACTTACTTTTGCTACTGCAGCAAAGTTTTTAGCTGATTGTACTATACACTCATTCTCTCCTTGAACTATCATTTTTGTTCTTACTAAGGGCTTGATGTTTCCACCAACCCCGTCTACTCACCTTTGCCATGGGAGGTGGCAAAGAATTTCCAGGTAAATGTTTTTTTATATTTATTAGATAGCAACTGCAGTGTCTTCATCATGAATTTATTTTTGAATTCTGAAGAGGGACCATCACTCCAAATCACTTCTTCTAAAATTTCGGGGTCCTCTTTAATATCATTATAAAAGAAATCCAAAAACACAAAAATTGTATCTTTGTCTTTGTTTTTTGTGTCAGAACAAACTGTACGTTTTGCAGTTTCCTCCACAAAAAACTGCTGCTGTAAACAAAAGGACACTTTTGCGTGACCATAACGCACTTTGTACCTCGTTCTGGTACTCGTAGCTAAAGAGCATAGCAAAGTCAATCTGTAATACGCGTTATGTCCTATTCTTTTTGCCATTTTCAAACTCACTACTCTGAATTCGTTTGGTGTTTACATGGTACATCATGTGTGGCAGATATTTGACTAACATTTCGTATAGGTCACCAGTGCAGTCTTCACTTATGACCAACTTAATTTTGTTGTCATCAAGTTTTTTCCACTCCTTCCAATTAACTTTACTGTCTGGATCACTTAGGAGCAACAAAAGTTTACCATTGTTATAAGTTTCACACAGATTCTGCCAACACAGAGTTTAAGGCAGCATCACATACAACATTTTTCCAGAAGTCATTATACATATATTTTAAAGACTATAATTTGAACATAAAATTCTCATGAATTTTACACTTACATTGTTTAGAGGGAGTTTCTTTGAGTAACAACACATTTTTTGGCCCTAAGCTACAAAATTTAGAAAAGCCAACCTTAACATTTTCATTTTCTTCCTTAAATATACTAAATGCCTCACTTAGAAACATAGTCATGTAGTGTTTCTGCAACTTCTACTTCTTCCCATCTTTCCACACAGTCATAACATTTTTCATACCCGGGCAGGTATACACTATGTCTGGCCGATAAAAGAAGTTAATAATTGAATTCTCTTCAGTTCTTGGAGGTCTACTGCTTGTATCCGTTAAACTTTCTTCCATTGCATTACTAAACTGTAGACCAATGCGTTTAGCAAGACCAGTCACTACTGCTTTTTGTTTACGAGGCGAGTTTGGTAAAGATCTTACAGTTCTCCAGACGGCTGCTGAGAAAGTCTGCTAGCAGCTATATGGTAACACAGGTGAAGAGTTATTTTTGCATAGACTGGCCTTTGAATTGCTTTGTGTCTTTTCCTTGCTCTCTGAAGTCTTTTTCTGTTCCTTTCAGCGAGTTTTTGGGCAGAAATTAAAAAAAAACTTATGTTTTAGCTGATCAAAAACACATGATTGTCACATGTCCTGTACGTGACGTCACGTACAGGACACTTTTATAAAAAAGTTTTATCACCAATCTGAATGTGTAAAAAATCTACAAAAATTAAGATGGTTAGTAATAACATATATGTACTATTTGGATGTATAGTTGGCATATTTAATAATTGACACTTGCTGTGATGAATGTGAAAAATATATTTTTTTGTCACGTACGGGACATTACAAACAGCTAAAAGTTAATATATATTTTATAACCTTAAAAGTTGCTTGTGGTTCCTTATAATACACAGTTTTAGTAATTTATACATCAAACTTTATTATTTAATACAAATAAACAAAGAAAAATATTATAAGATACTTACCAGATAACCTCAAAGTAGTCTCAACTAACAAACATCAACTAGAAGCTGGTGGTGCCATATTCAATTATGCTATAAACACCTGCACAATTTTTTTTCCAAAAAACTGCTTTTTTCCACAGAGTATAAAGCTTTAATAATCTAATAACAATCATTAAAAGTCATAATACCGAATTTTATTTTTTTATGAAAATGTCTTTGTTTTCATAGAATGGCCCATATATAGATCAGTCCTTAGGCCTATATTAACCTATGCATGATGCATGAGATATATGGACATTAAATAAACAAGAAATGGTGCAAACATCAGAACGAAAAGTGTTGAGACTAATATTTGGAAGAAGAATAGACAGAAGCGTGTGGATCAGAAGGACCACTCAAATGTGGGTTAGTCCCATATAAGCATAATATTAAACTTGCCTCAAATTATTGTCCCAAATTGCTTCAGAATATATAATGAATGCATGCCTTTTAAAATCTATTACAGATGTGTGTAGTGAAACCAAAAATTCCTCTTACAAAGAGAATAAAACAGCCATTTCAATTAAAAATAAATCAATAGAAAACAACATAGTGTTTACAAAAGCTGACAAAGGTAACACTACTACTGCTATAAATAAAATAGAATATAATAACAAAACAATAGAATTTTTAAATAATCAAAATATTGAAACGTTACACAAAGATCCGACAGAAAAGTATCAAAAACAAATTAAGCTAGCGTTAGAAAATTCAAAATCAATAGTAAATCCAATAGAACAGAAATACCTCAATATCATGAACCCACAGCCTCCTAAATTATACTCTTTCATTAAACTACACAAACCGGATCACCCAATATGACCTGTAGTTTCTTTTTGTACAGCTCCGTCATATAAACTTTCAAAAAACTGTTAGAGATTATTTTAGAACACACTAAATTTTCACCTAAATTTACCATAAAAAATACAATAGAACTAGTTAATAAAATACATTTTCAGTTACCTAACAACTCCAGATTAATTTTATTTGACGTAAAAAATCTTTTTCCTAGTAGGTATACCTCCTACAGAAACTTTTAGTTTAGTTAAAAACCTTTTAGACCAAAATAGTACAAATCCAATCATTACATCTGAAATTTTACATCTTGAAGTTTGCATAAACCAGGACTACTTTGAATTTAATAATGAAATATATACAAATAATAGTGCAGGACTTATAATGGGCAATCCTCTAAGCCCATTGCTATCAGATATTTTTATGGATCATCTAGAGACAAAAATTTCAAAACATCCCATATTCAAACAGTTTTTATATTGGTGGAGATACGTAGATGACGTACTGGTATGTTTCACAGGGACTAACAGGCAACTCGACCAATTTTTATCGTATATTAATTCACTTCATAGTCATATTGAATTAACAATAGAAACAGAACAAAATCAATCCATAAATTTTTTAGATTTAAAAATTATCAGATTTAAAAACAAACATGACTCCTCCATATTTCATAAACCTACCCATACTGACACGACTATTCACACTTCATCATCCCATCTCACACAACATAAACTGGCAGCCTATCATAGTATGTTACATAGATTAACAGAAATTCCGATGTCAAAATACAATTTTGAGACAGAAATATCATTAAGCAAATAGCAGTAAACAATGGATACAACGAACAAACAATTAATAAAATGTTAAATCAAAAACTACACAAGAAAGCCCTGAAATTAGTATTTCCACCACCAGAGAAAAAACCCAGTACCTTCTGCTCGATTACATATACAGGCAAAATATCAACAAAAATAGCGAAACACATAAAAAAGAAAGGAATAACACCAGCTTTTAGAACAAATAATAACCTAGCCAAATATATTAAAAATAACAACAGCCAAAATAAAAAACACTTACAGAGTGGTGTGTACAAACTTAAATGTGGCGACTGCCCAAAAACTTACATCGGTCAAACTGATAGAAATTTTAATAAACGAATAGCAGAACATAAAAGGGCTTTCAATAACAGAAAAGCAGATTCTACATACGCACTTCACCTTTTAGATCATAATCATTCTTTTAATGACGAATTTAAAATTCTCCACATTCAAAATAAAGGCCTTAAGCTATATTTGTTAGAATCTATGGAAATCAACAAATTAAAAAACACAAATATAATTCTGAATGACCAACTTGAGACAAACAGTTCTCACTTTCTCAACTTATTTCATTACAGAATATAAAGTGTAAACTCATGCCAAAAATAGATCACTTGAGAAAGGCAATCAGCCGAAACAGCTGTAGTGATAAGAGTTTAAAATAAATTTTGTGGATGTTATGAAAACAAAGTTTTCAGTGTTTTATTGTTACATAAAATGAATTTCCATCAAGTAACGGTCGAATCCATCAATTATTTTGTTATTGTTGTTAACAAATTTCTGTTTTAAGAGATAATGGAGAACCCATCGCTGAATCTGTTGGTTGTTTATATATTTTTTTGATTAAATTGAAAAAAATCCTAATTAAGACAAAACTTAAGCATAGTAGTTAAGATAGTATGTTTGTCTTTTACTGATATGTTGCAATTATTTAAAAGGTTGTTTTAAATAATAAAAAAAGTTCCAATTTTACTTAAACGTTCTATCAGATTTAAACAATTTGTAATAGAAAACTTAGGTTTAAAATGAGTAATAAACTAAATTGTATTGTAAATAAACTCTGATAATGGATAAAGTGGAGTGTTGCAGAAACATACAACAGGCCTTATGAGACAAATATGTTTATGAATTTTAGAAAGTCTATATAACATATCATAGAAAGGTATAACCATAGAAAGGTGTTATCTTTCTGTTGTTGTATTTAGTAATAGTATTAATAAATAATTTATTTAACCATTGCTACTGTTTTATTTATAAAGGAATTGACTGGATAATTTTTCTCTAACATTACAAAACTTATATCAGAAAGAAAAGATTCGACTTTCCCTAAATTTTATTAAAACCTCTCTTAAAATACAATAATATATATTTAAGTCCTCGAATAATAATTTTACAAATAAAAGACAGATACCGAGCACAGTTTTTTTATTAAATCTTGCTCAAGTTCTTTCGGAACTCAAAGCATCTTTAGGGACACTTCGTCAAAAAGTGTTGGCTATCCAGCACATCAATGAATGTTATAAACATTTAAATACATTTCTACAAAATATAACACTAGACAGAAGACAAACTGATGCTTCATTGTGGGCAACGGCAGGATACATTATTCCTAAGTATTTAAAATTCATATTACAAGTTCTTCCTTTCTATAGTATTGGTAGTGCTTGGTAGATCTTTTTAGTGTAGTCAACCAACCACTCTCTAGTAGACTGTTTAGTCTAGTTCTTAGATTCACACTCTGTGTCTACTAAACTTCAAACTAACACCTTAGTGATCTGATATGTTTGAGTGTGAGATCTGGATTATCCAATATACATATAGTAATTAATATAATCTTTATATTTCATCAGTTATCTTTTTCTGAAAAAGGATCAACCCTTCTCATTACCAAAGTCTTCTCGTCATATTTCTCTTACTACCACTACCCGTAAACTTCTTGAGAAAATTATTAATAAAAGACTTCTATGGTTTTTGAAAAAGTATAATAAAATTCAAAATATTCAATTCAGATTTCGACGTAATTGATCCAGTGCTTTTACAAACCCACATTTTAACAGTACTCAATAACCAACAAGAAATGGTGGAAGCTATTTTTGACGTTGAAAATGCCTGTGACACAATTTCTTGAAATTCTATATTAAGTAAACTACGTCATTGCAACTTTAACGGAAATATTTTTTACTTCACAGAAAAGTTCCTGCAAGCCAGATCCTTTTTATATTTCCGTAGCGTGCCCTTCGAGAAGAGAACAGTCTAGTCCAGTGGGATATATACCAATAATTGGATGTACTTTTATCGTTGATTGTATAAGTTTAAATAAGATTTTAAAAATGAGAAACCGTTGCAAAATATAATTTTCAGGTTACAGTTGTTTTATTTCTTGTTAGAAGTTATGTCCTACTTTTTAAATTTTTGTGTAAGATATTACAAACAGTGTACTAAAATGTACATCTTACAAAGTTAAATGTATTATGTACAAACATAATATAAGGTAATAACAGTAGAAAAAAACTTATTAACCAAGCAAAGGGATCGAATTTCAGCGCTGGCGATAACATTTAAAAAATTTTAAAATTTCTTTAGACCCCAGGTTCAGCTGGAATAAAATGAGTACACTGGTCAAAACTAGGGGTAATAATTGGAGGTTAAAGCGTAGCACTGGCAATGTTACTTTCACCTACTTTAACTACAACTTTAACGGAAATATTTTTTACTTCACAGAAAAGTTACTGCATGCCAGATCCTTTTAAAGTATCTGTAAATGGAAAGTCCTCTAGTATCTGAATTCAGAGCCACGGAGTACCTAAAGGTTCTATTAATAGCCCCACCCTTTTTATTCTTGCTATAAATGACATATGCAATAACTTCCCCAATTATATTCAATATGTCGATGACTTTATTATTTACTGCCATGGGAAAAACATTACCTTCCTGTCAAATTTTACATTATTTAGTGGTTCTCCTTCAATATTGGTGATAAACTGCAAAAAGTTGAGTACTTAAATACTTTTATTTAATTATTATTTTTTAATAATTTATTTATTTATTATATTTGTTTTTTATTTGTCTTTGTTTTTTTTACAAAAATTTATTATATTATTTTTTTAAACTTAGTTAATTTCTTATCCAATATAATATAAGTATGTAAGGTAATCTGTACTATACAATAAGATAATTTGAACAACAACATACGATTTTCTGACTTTGATTACCTAGCAGCACTGCTCTTAAAAAAACATACCTAATAAACGAAGTGGTTTGGTAACCCGGCCATTATAAATTTTTAAAGATGTTTTTCTCATTTACCTCCATTGAAAACTCATTATTAGCATTATCATCTTCATTAGTAGGCACTATAGCCTTACGTGAGCCCTGGCCTGCCTCAAAACATTCTTCCATCTTTCCCTGTCAAGTGTTTGTGTTCTCCATCCTCTTGCTTTAATCTCGCTTAAATCGTCCTGGACATCGTCCTGATACCTAAAAAATCACTTTCATTTATCCGCATAACGTAGCCCACCCATCTTAACCGATTTATTTTGACGGTTTTCACGATATCTGCATCACCAAAAAGTCTATAGAGTACAAAATTTTATCATGTTCTTCACAGACCCTGTTCGTTTACTCTGCCGTATATGGTCCTTATTACTTTTCTTTCAAATATTTGTAGTACCTTTTCATTTCGGATCACCATTGCTCATGTTTCCGATCCGTAAGTAAGCATTGGGCGTATTAATATTTTATAAAGTTTGCACTGTTTGGAAGCGCATACCTACATTAAATTATTTTCGATACTGTATGCAGATACACCATCTTCTTGTTCTTTCGTTAATCATCACGATCATCATTCTGGCTTTACAACTTTGCGTGTAACCTAGTCTTCTCACGAATTCGTCCCTGTCTATCGCCTTCCTCCACCAAACACGTTTTCCCATATTTCTCATGTCTAAATCGATTAAGCAACCTTGTTCTAAGTCTTTTTTTCTTGTCTGACCAATGGGTCTATCAAAAGACATTTTTCTAGCTGGGTCATTTTGTTCTATCTGAATTTAATGCCTTATCCACTTCACATGTCCTATCTTAATATATTGTACAAAATCTGCTTCCTGGTATATTCTTCGTTCAAGGTTTTATTATCTTCTCCAAACTCTATTGCCATTTACCGCTCCATTGATTTGCCTTAGTACTTTTCTTTCGAAATATCCTAACATGTTTTCATTATTTTTTGTTAGGTCTCTGAATCATATGTTAGGATTGGGCGTATTATTGTGTTGTATAGTTTACCTTTGTATTTATCGATATAATTATGGATATCAGGAGGAAATTTAGCCAAAAAAAGATCATCTCTTGACCGTACAAATTCTGTGGTAGTATTATTTTCCGTGTTAACTAGCGCTCCCAGGTATAAAAATTCGTTCACAGCTTGAATGACGTCATTTTCTATAACAAGTGGCCATAGGGTTCCCGGTTGCATGCTTATTTTCTACCTCGTTTTGTTGGTGTTTATAATTAAAACGTTTTTTGTTGCCGATTCGTTTAGTGATACAAACGCCTCTCGTAGAACGTTTTCCGTTCTCCCAAAAATATTGATATTTTTAGCCTCGGCAATTGCACTGATTTGTGATATGATGAACTGGTCTTTGTGATTTGTGACATACATGTTACTTTTTCCAGAGCCAGATAAAACAATATACAGAAAAGAGGGTCTTTCTGGCGCAGTTCGATGTTTGTTTAAATGTGTTCAGACAGTGACCCATCAGTCGTGCTCTATATTTAACTTTTTTAAGAGTTAGTTTTCGTAAAACCAACTGATTTGACACTTTAAGATCTTTATTTACTTGAAACATTTCTCTTTTACTTACAGAGTCATAGTCTACTTTGTAGTATAAAAATATATAATGAGTATCTATGCCATATTCCAATGTTTTTTTTAAATTTGTTTCAGTGTTGCAATCTAATGAATTATCGATTTATTGCCTTTGAAACCAGCCTGGTATTTTTCTTCTATTTTGCTTTAATAAATCACCAATCCAAGATAATTTAAGATTTATTCTGTACACCCACACTTTAAATACTTCTAGTTGCTTGATTTCACTTCTTATTCAGGGCCCAAATCATTAAATATCCTTAAATCCAGCTTAAGATCCCTTGCACAAAAC
Organism: Diabrotica undecimpunctata; assembly: GCF_040954645.1. Lineage (NCBI taxonomy): Eukaryota > Metazoa > Arthropoda > Insecta > Coleoptera > Chrysomelidae > Diabrotica > Diabrotica undecimpunctata. The sequence goes on along the minus strand of NC_092804.1, from coordinate 101,137,811 downwards.
ATCCTCCTCAGTTTGTTAACATTTGTAAGTGCTTTTTCTATCTATTAACTATCTGTTATTTCTCTACGAGTTATCATTTCTGTGATTGATTATGGTGCCACGATAGTTGTATCATCCGCATATCTAAACTTGTTAATTGGTATTCCATTGACCTTTATTCTAGCGGTTTTTCCCTCAAGAGTCCTTAAAAGTCTTCAGAGTACGTATTGAAGAGAAATTGTGACAGCACACAGCCCTATCTCACCCCTTTTAAAATTTTGATTTTTTCTAATATGTTTTCAATAATTCATAATAGCGCTCGTTGTTTATAATGTAGATTTTTTATGATCTGAAAGTCATTGTAGTTTATTTGCTTGATTTCAAGACCTCTTTAAGTTGTTTGTGACGGACTTTATCAAACGCCTTATTATAATCTGTAAAACAGACGAACATATTCTGGTTATCTTTTAAGCAACTCTGGATTAATACATTAAATGTAAAAGAGAGCTTCTCGTGTACAGACGCCTTTACGGAATTCAAACCGTGTTTCTTCTATTAAAACTGCATTTCTAGTATCTGATATATAACGTTTGTGTGTGATTTTTAAGAAGATTTTTAGTGTATCGAACAGACAGATTATCAAACTATTGGTACGGGGATTGCTGTAGTCCCTAGAGTTCGTATTTTTAGGAAGGCAAATAAAAGTCGAAGTCAACTATTCCTTGAGTATATGTATCTCCTAATTGATATATATTGCTATAGTATAACTTTTATTAAAGGCCCATGTGTTAAGTTTCTATTATTTTAAGAATATTAATAGGTAATTCATCTGACCTAGGACTTTTTTTAGTGGTCTTTAGTACAGGCAGTACTTCTTTCTTAATAATCTCCGCACCTTTTTCTTTTTCTTTGAATGATAGATGCTCTATTTTTCTTCTTGTGTCTTCGAAAAGCTCTTCGATGTATTCTTTTCAACGTTTATGTTTTCCCTTAGACTCAATTATGGCACATTATGGTTAGACAGCATAATGTACAATAAATCAAGAATTACCAAATTGGACGACTAGCTTTTAATTCGCGGCTTAGACACCAGAACTTCTTCAATTTCTATTTTAATTCAGCCGTGCTTCGAAAAGCACGTAAAGCCGTCGGTCTTGGCCACGCAAATACTCGATAGCACTTAAACCTAAGCGACAAGATTGCACAAATGTACGATGTACAATAATCTAAGTGGCTGTTATACAACCGCCTGTAACTACAAACGCCTACCGAAAAAAAATATTAGGTTTATCAAATAATTTTCTATTGTTCAGTAGAAAATATCTACAGAATTAAACGGGCGAAGATTTTATTTCTTTTTTTTTTGTCAACTTTGGTTAAAATACAAAAACTCGAATTTTTGTCAAGTAACATGCTTTATTTTTATTTAATCTACTAGAATCTCTATTCAAAAGAATCAATAAGCAAGGACAAACTGAAAAGTATAACATTCATTTATTTCATGGGCTGTGGCAAATATTCCAAAGAAATCAATTTCAATTAAAATGAAAATCATAGTTTAACCTCGAGTTTCACACCCTTCTTGAGCACGAAACTTGATTAATAAAATGAAATTTGCTATACCTCGGAGAAAAAAATAGTCAACAAGTCAATATTTCGTAAACAACCAGAAAACTAGCAAAGAATGTATTGCTAATACCTAGCAAATATTTGTTTCTTAAAATATACCAGAAAGTTTTTTTAACTTACATATACAGTTTAAATTGAATTCCTATTTTTAACAAAAAAATGTAACTTCCATTGGAATAATATTTTTTTTGGTTTTGTTATCTCACTTTATTGTTTTTCAAATGATTAAAAGATTGCCCATGTGGGTATACAAAGTGGCTCAAAAGTCTGGAAACGGCCAATTAGTTAGTTAGTCGAAGTCATCTTCACTTAATTCTTGCAATAAGTTAATTTTGTATAGTTTAAATTTATTCTCGCGTAATACACGTAAGAATGAAGAACGACCTACATCATGAACTTGTGCAGCCCTGCGTGAGGATGTATGTGAATCTTCAACAAAACCTTGCATTACATCTAAAGTTTTGTTGTCATTCATAACTCTTTTCGGTCTACCTGATCGGTATCTATCTTTTACTTCTCCAGATTCCTCAAATCGCTTTACAGTTTTTTGTACCGTCACCTTATGAATAGGAGAACGGTTTGGGAAAGTATCATTGAACAAGTTAGCTACTTCACAATAAGATCTTTTTCAGTCACAGTACCCTTTCAACATTAGAATAGTAATTCGTTCTTTTTCGTTAAGAGCCATATTAAAGAAGCAATTTATCTCGCAGAACTTTTTGAAACACAACTACTGTCATTTTTAGTTAATAATGTAAATGGTGAATAAATGTCAAAATCACAGCATTCTACATTTAAATGTTTAAATTTAATAAAATCTACATATTTGGCACTATTTTATGTGATTAAGACCTTCCAGACTACATAAAATTATAAGTGTTACATATGGTTATATAAGTTGCGTATTGAATAGGAGATTCCAATAATGACTGAATATACAGGGTGATGAATTTGAAAAACCAAAGTTACTAATAATATAAGAGAAACAGCAAATCTGGCAACATTGCAAATATCAAATATGGAATCTCTGTATCTCAAAATAGATGTACCTTAAATTTTTTAAAATTATGACTAGCAATTTACTAAATAATTGGTCGTTTCCAGACTTTAGGTCCACTCTGTATAATACTAATGTATAGGAGATATAGAGTCAATCCTCACAATCTAAAGTCTTTTATATTGTTGTAAAATATCTAACTAATCTACTTCTAAATTAAATCTCTACGAATTTCGCAGATGGATGCCGGTGTGTGAAGTTGTGTAGAAAAAAATTTTAAGAACATCAGTGTCCTTATATAATTCATACTTTCCTTAATTTTATAGAAATACAAAAGTATCTGCTAAATAAAATAACAAAAAAATAAAAAAATAAAAAAGTAAGATTATGCTCAACTTAGCACCAATCAAATAGTGTAACATGGACCAGTTTTATGATAAACAATCTTAAGATATTTGAACTATTCTTGACAATTTCATTCATAGTATTAACATAACACTAAATTACATATTGTTGAACCAATATCAACATATATAATTCTGATTCTTAGATAACCTGTTTCGGTTAACCATATTTTTTGGATTCTCATCCATCTTTAAAGCTCATTGCACATTTTCTTGTTTTAAATGTCACTAATATTTCTTCCAGATTCCTAAAACTTAATAAATAACTTGAGCAACAATTACTCAGTATTGCAGCTCAAGCATGTACCCGGCAATAATAAGTATTACGTTTGAGATATGTAATGCGGTCTCTTAACTCAAATTTTCAAATGTGCCAACTATTTGAATGTGAACAATGTGAACAAAATTACTGTATTAGTGAACATCAGTTTCTGGCGTATGACACTCCCGTCTAATTTTATGCATTAGGCGACTCTTTGAATAACATTCTTAGGACAATAATTAATTTTTTTTTTAAATCAATAAATAAGATATTTATTACATATACACATAAATATATATATATATATATATATATATATATATATACATATATATATATATATATATATATATATATATATATATATATATATATATATATATATATATATATATATCAAATTGAATATATTATATTAGACTAAAATTATTGTATAAATAAAAATATTGGAAATAAAAATAATATCAGTAATAAAATATGACAAACAACAGACTGACAAACAGACACATAAATACAAAAAATAAGTGAACTTAAAAATCTAGCTCACTGTTTTTAAAAAAAAATTTGTGAATATCAAAGAATTTGAGGGAATTTTTGGAAAATTTTTTGGAATAGTAACTAAAACCTGTCATTGTAAAAGTTTTATTTTTTACTATAACACATCCAACTAATCATTTGGGCTGCCCGTCTCTAATCATATTATAATGACTAACTTTATAGTCATAACATCTACAACTCTCTTGTAAGAAGACGTTTACTGAACCATAGATTAGTATTGCAAGAGCATAGAACATTGAGCATAGAGCATTTCATATAATTTTTTTAACGGTTAACTCTTACTTATAATTAAAATTTAATTTTTATTCCCTAAATTAATTATTCAAATATAGACTGACTATAATGTACAGCTTTTATCGGACTGGTTACAATCAATACCAATAACATCTCAATATACATCTATAATAAATTCATCAAAATGAGAAAGCTCTTAAGCAACCGCCACCTAAGCTTTAACCTCCGATGGCGCGCCACGAAATGCTACATACTCTCTACGCTACTTTACGGAGTTGAAGGGCAGACGTTAACAGTAGCAACTATAAAGAAGTTAGCGGCTCCAGAAATGTGACTGTATCGACGCATACTGAGAATACCTTAGACAGACAGAGTGACCAACACAGAGGTATTAAGACGAATGGGTAAAGAGGTGTAATTGTTAACAACTGTTAAAAGGAGGAAAGCGCCACACCTGGGCCATGTGTACCGTAATTATAAGTACAGTCTGCTATAGCTTATCGTGGAAGGCAAGATTGAAGGTAGAAGAGATTTGGGCAGAAAGAAGAAATCCTGGCTGAGAAACTTGAGAGAATGGTTTCAAATACCAGAAGCTGCGAACATAATACATGCGGCACAAAACAGAGAAACCTTTCGTTTGATGGTCTCCAACCTTCGGTAAAAGACGGCACATAAAGAAAAATACATCTATATTATTTAATATTCAATATTCAATATATTAATCAATTTTCTCACTAAATTATTTTTTCATTTAATTACCAGTATATATAGTACCAACTCTCTTAATTAAGGTACAGTTGTTTGCCTGCAGCTGTTAAATTTTAAATCTTGTTTTAAGTATTGTTTTGTATTAGGTGTTCCTTTTTTGTAATATGTTGTTTCTAGCTTGCAGTTTTTGTTAAAACAAAGACCTATGTACTATGGCTTGATGATGAGGCATATATTGTAACCCTCGAAGACGGATACTAGAAATTCTAGAACAATAAAAAACATACTTAAGATTGTGAGAACTGACTTGTCTTCTATACATTAGTTTGTTAATTTTTTTATTTTCAGTACATGCTCTTTAAATAGTGAAATTACTGCCGTCTCGTTAATTTTTCTGTGAAGTTGTCTGTGTGTTCTTCATCGGGTTGTTTTACATCCCTGAATTTTTCCTGAACGATACATTGTTTGTTAGTTTAGCTCTTTTGTCAATCTCTCTGTTCAATTGTTTGTGTCTTATTTTGTTTCTCTTTTTTCCCATCCCGCTCTTTTCCATGTTATTTAATATTTCGTAAGCCATGATTTTTTCTTTTCAGTTTGTTTCTTTTTCCATATCTTATAGTAACGTGCACCTGTTATGGTAGTTTTACAGTTTCTCCACGAATCTCTCTATTGTATCTGCTAAATGATAAATCTCTGATGAATTTGTGCAAAGTTTGTCTGCTATTGCTTTTTTCTCCATTTTTAAAATAAAAACAAATAAAAACGAAATAAAAATACAAAAGGGAATGAGACAAATGTGTGTATTGTGGTCTCTAATTTTTAATATATATTGTACCGATCAACAATATTTTATATGTAGGAAATGCACTTATAATTACTGACAACTTAAATAACCTAAAGAGAGTGATGGGCAAAATATCAGAATAGTGAGTGCAGTTATGGTTATGGTTATGGTACTCAAAATTAAAAAGCTTAGCTATCGTATTAAAAAAATTCAATTTTAACATCTCGAAAGCCATTGTAGAATGGGTAAAGAACCAAAAACAGAAAAAAAAAATAAGAATTAGACTAAGAAATCATTGCGAATTAAATCCAATTTAACTAATATGGACACAAGTAAATATAGGGTAGCGTTTATGAATATCACAGCCAAATTAAAAGAAGTTACTAGGACAAGCTGAATAAAATGGAATAGCTTTAACGGATATTTATGCATACAAACTTTAAGGGTAATAATACCATTGTGAAGACGAAACAGGCAAAGTATAATCCCGGTAAGGAAGAAGAATATTAATTTGTAATGTGAAAAAGTAAATATTAATTTCTGAATAAGAATTTCATAGAATAGATGCCTTTGAAATGTATATATATATATATATATATATATATATATATATATATATATATATATATATATATATATATATATATATATATATATATATATATAGACGGATGCTGAGAATACCATGAATACAAAAAGTTACCAATAATGAGATACTTCGGCACATGAGTAAACAAAAAGAATTACTCAGCATAATCAAAGAGAGAGAAATACAATACTTGGGTCATGTGTTGATAGGTGAAAGATATGAATTACTCCAAATCATATCGGGAGGAAAAATACAGGGCAAAAGATCGGTTGGAAGACGCCAGAACCCGTGGATAAAAGACCTGAGGTGATGGTGTGACCGCTCATCCACAGAAATCTTTCCTGCAGCAGTTTCCAAAGCTACAATTGCCTTTTGGATCGCCAACCTTCGAAAGCAGATGGCGCAATAAGAAGAAGAAAAAGAAGTTTATCAAAAATGTCAATAGGGGTTCAGGCAATGTAAATGTAGGAAGATTTCAAAAATGATGGTCATAATACCCTTGTTAAGACGGAACGGGCAAAGTAGTGAAGAAGAAGGATTTTATTCTTTCTGAAAAAGGAAATATTTATTTCTGAATATGAATTTTATTTTAAACTTATCAAACATGTCACGATGTTAAGAAGTATATTTTAATATATCAGTATACCCACAAAAATCTGCTGTCAAAAGTTAGCTAATTTTAATACTATTTTATTAAAAAATACCTCTACCTTTTGATATATAATTGAAACATTGTAAGGTTCATTATTAAGGCATTCATTATTTATTTGTTTTATACATATATGCCAGACGGAACCACAAAGAGTAATATAATACCTGATTTAAACAATAATTCCTAATATTCCATCTAAACTGAGGAGCTAAAATATAAGTTTTTCAAGCAACCAACATTCATTATTATTTAGTTATATCCTCGAGCGTAATGGCTAGCTTCTACGAAGTGAATCCTGAAAAATAACCACTGGAATGAGTTGCCGAGTATTCATTAGGGACAAGGGATTTTATCCAGGAAAAATGACTCGATTGACTCAAACTGTATTATGTGCTTTAGAATATCTCAAATTGTCTTGTGAGGGATTGCGTCTAAACTCGTTGTTTTCCTATAAACTTTTTTATAAAAAAGAATAACAATATAAAAATCTTTATTATTTTTGAGTGCAGAAATATTCCAACTGTATAAACATGTAATAAATTTATCTACAAAATGTAGAAAAATAATATGGTCCCATGTATCTCTCCAAATTTATAAAGCACATGATTCCTTATGGATTATCTTATCCCCAATAAAAAAACTCGTTCATTCAAGAATTATACTATACTGATTGTTGTGCTTGTCGTTAGAGTTAATGGAGTTGACAAAAGCTATGAGTCATACTGAAAATTTTACTTTTGAGGAAAGAACTGCTTACTATCCTTATAATTATAGACGCTGATACTTTATCTTAGATTGTTCTTGGTTCAGGTTGTTTCGACTACAAATCTCCTAATAGAGCAGTAGATATTTCTTGTTAGTACTGATTCGAAATTTTGTTCTTGGTTTGAGTGAATTTCTAAGCGAACGCCACCGGCTGAATACGACGGTAAAACTGTTACTGGTAAAACATTTTAACCAGTATAAGCCTCCAAGTTTGCGATTGAATATGTCTCTTTTGTTTTTTAATAATCTATGGTCGCCACGATATATTTATTTCCAGTGCCTGTTTCTGGGAATGGTGCTACAATATCAATGGCTACTCTCTATACCTCTTTCCCTCTATCTCTCTCTCTCTGTCTGGATCTAAGTATTTTTTTCGAAACCATTTTAATAACTCCTTACCAAAGGAGAGTACATTGAGAAAACAAACTATGGAAAAATGTTATGTGGAATGTATTTCAAAAATTAAGCAGGGTTTAGTGGGTACTTTCTTTTACATTATCGAGGCAGATATAAACGACAGATGTATGTGATAGGTATATAGCTAATTTCATTAAATGTTGATCTAAAGCTTTGTCAAAAATTCTTATTTAGTTGCCGTTAAATAATTAAAATAAACAAACAATATAACTAAGGGTAGATTTCAACCAGAAAGTTTAAAAAACCTCTTTTTACCAACCCTATACCAGCAAATAAAATACATAGTTTTAATGCTTTCAGATGTTAGGGCATATAGGGCGTGTTGGAACATATGTTTTCGTTGCTGAATGTTTTTATAAATTAAAAAAAAAGTTTTTGTAAAGGCTCCGTTGAGGGTGCATCTATATTATAAAGAAAGAACGTACTATTATGGCCCGTGCGATTAATGGCCGCGGTGAATCCCCACCGTGAAGAAATCTTTTGTTTTTTTAATCCATTAGGTTTTTTTCTTTTATTTCTTAAATATTATAAATGATTAAACAATCAGTTAAGTTAAAATAAAATAAGTAACCAGTGTGTATCGTCCACATCTAATTTATATTTAACTTAACCTGTAATTTTTTTGTCTTTCACTTTTTAAATCTATGTTTATCTACAAAAGGATTAACTTTAGGCATACAGAAGCATAATACTATTTAAAAAAAGGTTAATTAAATTTTTCAATAAAATTATAAAATACTTCTTCTTCTGGTTCCTATCCGTTTCGGATGTTGGAAATCATATTGGCAATCATGACCTTGCTCGCTGCGGCTCGAAACAACTTCGTTGAGGTTTTCTTAAACCATGTTCTTAAATTCCGCAGCCATGATATTCTCCTTCTACCGGGTCATCGCTTACCTTTGACTTTACCTTGCAATATAGGCTGCAGCAGGGAGTAACGGTGCTGATTTCTCATAACGTGTCCCAGATATTGCAATTTTATGCCTTTGATCGTAAACACAATCTTTCAATCTCTCTCTGGTTCCTTCTTCATTTTTTCTAGAATTATAAAATACAGGATGTTTCATTGACTGAAAATTATTGACTTACTTGGGTTTGAAGTTTAAAGAAATGGCGAATCATTTGTGAACACCATGGTATCTTTTACAATTTTTATCTATAATCTTATGCAATATCTAAAAATGCAATATTATACAGGGTGTTGTTCCGGTATAACGGGAAGTGGCATATCTGTAAAAATATTTTCTTTAAGTTTGTACTAACTTGTGATTTCCACCAACTAATTTTCATAAATATTGGATAAGTAGTTTCCAAAATATATAGTGTAAGCTCTCGTGGCACACCCTGTATGTGTATAAATATATACCATGATCATTCTCTTTGTCTTTATCATTATGCGGGATCGGTTTCCCTAATTAAATTTCTCTATAAATTTCTGGATTATATCCATTTTAGCACCCTTTATGTGCCTAAGCGTCTAGAACAAGGTCTTTTTTTGTCTTAGTCTCTTACCCCTCCCAGAAATTTACAAATCCATAATTCTTCGTATTGAGTGAATAACGTCTCGACTTCTTTATTACTACACTCATCCATCTAAGCATTATCATTTTCGCCACATGCATTCTATGTTTCTCATTTTTTTTTAACTGGCCAACATTGAGTTCCGTACATCATAGCTGGTCTTATGGAAGCTTTATACTATTTGCCTCCCAGTTTCGTAGAAATTTATCTATCACAAAACAGATCACTCGATTTTTTCCACCTGCTCTATCCCACCCTTATTTTACTACATGCATCTCCATCTGTTTTCTAATATAATCATTTTATTACCGATCCTAGTTACTTAAAGCTATTACTTTTTACAATTACTTTACCATTTAAAATCATTATTTTATTTAGATACTATGTTTATATGAGAATAAGCCAGAATCGATTGTAATGACAAATACATTTTATCTAAAAATTTGACGTTTCGATTTCCACTCCGGAAATCGTTCTCAAAAATATTATTAAATAATTTTTGTTAAAAAACGGTGTATAGCCGCCAACGATGTTGGCGGCTATACATCGGCGGCATGTCACAAAATGGCTGCCATATTTCGCTGAAAATGGATGGATGTTTTGTCCCATGAAAATTTCAAACTGATTATTCTAAGCGTTCAGTATTGTTAATATGTGCTGTAAACGTTTGTACGTGTGTCGAGTTTTCCTGTTTAGCGAACGTCTGTTGTGCGTTATATATTGTGTATGATAAAGAATGATCTGTATACAGGGTTTCTTATTTCGCTATTGTTGGTATATTATTGTTGGTGACTTTTTTTGTGATTGGCAACCAAAACCTGGTAAAGGATTTTTCTTCATTAAGTAGGATGAGGACTGCTTCTTTGATTTATTTGGTTTGCTTCTTTCGTGATGTGGGGGCCTTGTAACTGGATCCCTACATTCGAGGGTTAGAAATCTTTTGATTCCAAGCCTTACTTCAAAGGACTTGTGAGTGGATGTATCTCCATAGGTTTGGTTCTTCAGTGACCGTTGAAGGATAAGGATTGTTAATGTGAGCAAATATAACTCCAGAGAAATAAAATCACCTTTAGTTTATCGACTTATAATTAACTATTTTTAGAGTAAAGAGGTTCAAAACGACCGTAGCTGACAGTACAATATCAAATAATTCTTTCTTTATCACACGTAAAAGAGAAAACCGTATTTATGAGAGAAAATGCCCGATTTCGGCGTAGAGAAATATTTTATATATGAATTGAGAGTGTTTTAAAATGCACATGCCTCAAGGGCGTGTGAGAACGAACTAATAAAATAATACTTGGTGCGTAAAAGTGTAGATTACCCCTCTTGTATTTAGGTGTGAAAACTATTTAAGAGGCTGTGGTGCCAATCAGTCGGGTATCCCGAGCAAACTTCATAAAGTGACTATTTTACTTATTCTACACTAAGAAAAGTGTAAAGAACTATATTTTTATTTTATATTTTAAAATGATATGTTCATTTCTGGAACATAGACTGCCCGCGTTGAAGTATTTACTTCAAAACGAAAGAAAGAGTGATTTGAGAAAGTAAGCAAACTTAACTTAAATGTAATTTAAGAAATAACTATTCCTAAACTAGAGTAATACATATACATGTGACAAAATTTAAAATTTTAATTTTCTACTTTGTCCACAGGAAGAGGACAGAGTTTTGTAATGGGTCTGTTAAAATATCCATCTCTAGTCTTTATTTTAACACTACGGACCTTATCGTCCTTACCAGTAAACAATTCAACAATTCTTGCCAATGGCCAGTGTAGGGGTGGAACTTTATCTTCCTTTAATAGAACTAAGTCGTTAACTTCAAGATTCTTCTGTGGTGTTAACCACTTGGGGCGATTCTGAAGTTGATTAAGGTCATCAATTTTCCAGCGTTTGGCAAATGATTGCTGAATCTTCATGTAGTTTTGCCAAATTGTTAATTTATTGTCAGGTATTTCCGTCACTATCTCTTCAGGAAATGACGTAATTGGTTTTCCTATTAGGAAATGTCCTGGAGACAATGTGTTAAAGTCATTTGGATCATTTGACATAGCACAAAGAGGGCGTGAGTTTAATACTGCTTCTATTTGTGCGAGAACTGTGCTAAAGGCTTCAAAAGTTAAAGTGGTATTGCCTAAAAGCCTTAAAATAATATTTGGCACTTTTTATGGCTGCCTCCCAAATTCCACCATGATGCGGAGAATGGGCTACAATAAATTTCCATTGGATTTCAGAAGAGGAGAGAAAATTGAATATGGACTCAGAGGTTTCCTTTTGTTTAAAAAATAGTGCAACTTCCCTCGACTGATTTCTAGCTCCTAGAAAATTAGTGGCGTTATCTAAGTAGATAATTTGTGGACAGCCTCTCCTACTGATGAATCTTTTTAAAGCAAGTAAGAAACTTTCGGTGGAGAGACCTGTGACTAATTCGATGTGCACTGCACGAGTAACCATACATACGAACAACGCTATGTAGGATTTTATTTTTGGAGCCTTTTTTAAATTGGAGCTTTTTATAAGAAATGGACCACCAAAGTCTAGACCAACATTGGTAAATGGAGGGGAGAAACATGAACGTTCCCGTGGTAAATCAGCCATTAACTGTGTGGCTGTCTTTGCTTTAAATTTAAAACAATCGTGACATTTATTAATTATTCTTTTAGTTTCTTTGAGACCATTTAGACACCAATATCTTAAACGAAAATTGGAAAGAGTATTTTGAGGGCCTGCATGACATAATCTTATATTATGTTCTCTATGCAGCATTAATTTTACTATGTGATTATGAGAGGGTAGAAGTAATGGGTACTTCTGTTTATATGGGACGTCTGAGTACCTTAGACGACCACCTACACGAATCATTTGCTGATTATCTATGAATGGATTGAGTTTTAAAATTGTTCTATTTGAAATTATCTCCTTATTTTTAAGACAAGAAAATTCTCGAAAAAAGTGTGCCTTTTGCAAAAGTTTTATTATTAAATTTTCAGCATTTTTTAATTCTGAAACAGAGAAGGGTCCAACATATTTTTCATTTGGAAACTTGAAATTGTGAATGTACCTGAGAATAAGTGCGATACTGCATTGTAGTTTTGAGAAGTTTGAAAATTTGAGAGATAAATTTTCAATGAAACTTATTGGGCTTTCTTGTGCTAGATGAACTATTTTCTTTTCCTCGGGTATTTTACTTACATTTGGTTTTGAATGATAAGAAGTTAAATCTAAGTCATAATTAAGTAGAAATGAGGGACCTTGAAACCAAAATTTTGAGTTTAGAAGTTCAGGAGCAGACATGCCTCTTGACGCAATATCTGCGGGGTTTTGTTTTGACTTTATATATCGCCACTTAAATTGTGGGTTTCCTTGTATTTCAGAAACTCTATTTGCAACAAACTGTGACCATCTCGAGCTATGTGAGCCTAACCAAGCAAGTACGATTTCTGAGTCCGTCCAGCAGTTTATTGAGTCTATTTGAGTTAATTTATTATTTAGAATTTCAACTATTCTTTTAGTGAGTTTGCTGCATAAAACAGCACCCATAAGTTCTAACTTAGGTAAAGTTAATGTTTTTATTGGAGCTACCCTACTTTTAGAGGTGATGAGTGTGGAAGAGACATTTCTTGAGCTATAAGTAACTCTAATATATATGCAGCTGGCGTATGCCTTTTCACTAGCGTCGGAAAATGCGTGTATTTGTATAGTACATATATAATTTTTAATAAAAAAAAGGTCTGTGAATTTTTAAATGTTTTAGTGCTGAAATATGTTTGAGAAAATTTAACCATTCATTTAAGAGTGTAGAGTCTAAACTTTCATTCCACTGAATTTTTGAAAGCCAAATTTTTTGCATTATTATTTTTGCAGTTACTATTACAGGATTAATTAATCCCTTGGGGTCGAAAAAACTTGCGATTATCGAGAGCACTTGTCTCTTAGTGTAGGAATCTTTTATTTCGATTTCTGGTACTGAAATAGAGAAACTATCTAATTTAGAGTCCCAACAAAGACCTAATATTTTATTAGAATGATTTTCTGGAGATATGACATACGTGGAGTCAGTTGAAAATTGTGAAATATTTTCTAAAAATTGTGGTGAATTTGAACAACATTTGTGAAGAGATATGCCTGCCTTTTGTAGCAGTGCAGTGATTTGCTCATGCGCAAGTGTGAGTGTTTCAATACTATTTGTACCATATAATATGTCATCAATATAGCAAAAATTAATGAGCATATCATGAGCGAGAGGATATTCTCCCTTATGCATGTTTGCGAGTTCAATTAAACATCGTGTGCTAAGGAAGGTAGCTGGTTTCGTTAAATAGGTAACCGTTTCCAATTGTATACATTTTAACGGCTCCGAGGGAGAGTTGCGCCACAAAATATTTAATAAGAAAGTTTGGTTGGGGTTTATTCTGATTTGTCTAAACATATTTTTTATATCAGATGTGAATACATACTTGAAGAGTCTAAAGTTGACTAAAGTGTCAAATAGTTCTGGTTGTGTGGTATAACCCTTTAACATAATATCATTAAGGCTAAAACCAGAAGTGGTTTTCATGGATGCGTCAAAAACTACGCGCAAACGAGTTGTGAGAGAAGTGTCTTTTTCTACACTGTGGTGAGGCAAGAAATATTTGTTTTCTGAGTGTACATTCTGCAGAGACAACGGAACATATTTTGCATGTCCTAATTCAACATACTCATCTATAAAAGATTTATATTGTTTGTAAAGAGAATCAATTTTTGAGAATTTGTTCTCCAAATTTAGAAATCGCCTTCGCGCCATTTGGAAAGAGTCGCCCAATTTATTATTTTCATTAGGCGTGCATAGGGGTAAATCTACTTGGAACTGCCCATTCGGTAGGATTTGTGTTGTGGCTTTAAATATTTTCTCAGCCTTTTCATCATCAGGACTTAAATGCTTTATTTCGGGAACTTCTTCAATGTCCCAAAACCTTTGGAGAAGATTATTTATATTTTCTTCTTCAGTGTGAGATTGAACAAATAAAGAAATATGATTCGAGTGTGAATAGTTACAGTTTGAGTGAGAGTGCATCTTTTTCTTAGATGAAACTTGTGGAGATAAGTTACCGAACATGACATATCCTAAATGAGTGTTTTGAAGCACTGGAAGACCTGCTCCAATATGAATTAAACCATCCTTTAATAGATCACAGTAAATTTCTGCACCTAATAAGAGATCGATTCTTTCTGGGGAGGAGTAAGAGGGATCACTGAGCTTTATGCCAGCTGGTATTTTTATTTTGCTACGATCTAGAGGTACCTGAGGTATTTTACACGTAATATTATCCAAAACTGCACATGATACTTCAAATTTCATATCATTGTTTTTATATGGGAAAAATTCAATGTTTACCATTTCATTTGAGATAGAACAATTTTGAGAGATTGTGGAAATTTGTAATCTTTTATTAGTGGTAGAGTATATTAGTTTATTTCCTAAATCTTTTGTTGCAAAGCTCGATTGAGATCCATTATCGAGAAGACATCTTGCGTGTACAGGTTGTCCACTTTTAGAGTAAATTGTTACCAGCGCTGTGGCTAGCAAAACTTCGTTTTTTGGATTGAAAGTTGAGAGAGAAGAGATGCAAGATGAATTTTGACTTTGTGTGTCTGAGAGTAGACAATATTCATTTGTCTGAGTGCTTAAGTGAGTAGAAGTGTTTGGTGATTCATTATATGAATGTGGAGAATTAATTCTTTGAGTAACTTGGGCATTATTACTCCTTTGAGGAGCATGAAAATGACTTTGAGAGATATGTGGTGCACTATGGCGAGTTTGTGAATCACCCTGTATACTTGCGGACGATTGAGAGGTTTGTGGTGCATTAAAGCGTGATTGTTGCCTATTGGCGTGACTTTGATTACCATCATGTGAATTTGAAGCACTTTGATTGCTTCGAGTGGGAGAAAATAAATTATTTTCACGAGTGCGAGAAAAATTATTTTCTTCATGCAGAAGTGTATTGTGCTTTTTATTGCAAATTTTACATGTGTATTTAGAGATGCATTTATCAGTAAAATGCTTAGTGCCAAAACAGTTTCTGCAAAGCTGTGCTTGCTTTACAAAATTAAACCTTTCTCGAGAATTTGTGTCTTTAAATAAGTTGCACTGATATATTTTATGACCAGTTTGTTTACAAAATATGCAATTTTCATAGCTAGATTTATTATTATTTATAGTGGAAATATGAGCAGTTTTTTGAGTGACTTTATTAATAAACTTTGACTGAGTTTCAGTGTAATTAAGTTTCTCTAAAACATCACATTTTTTTTCTAGAAATTCAAAAAATTGATTGAGTGTTGGAATATTCTTAGAACTTACTTCATATTCAAAAGCCTTGTGACAAGCAAAATCTATTTTTTCTAAAAATATTTCTATTAAAAGGAGGTCCCAATGTTCAATTGGAACTTCGAGATTACTAAGAGCTTGAAGCGTTTGCTTCGTGTGTACAAGACAATCTCTTAGTACCTGAGGAGTGCATTTAACTAGAGATTAAGACTTTAACAGCTTTTTTATAAGAGTACTGATCATTCGTGATTTGTCATCATATCTTTCTTTCTCAAAATTTCTCAAAATTTGCATCTACTACTTCGATACTGCTAATTAAGTTTAAAGGTTCTCCTTTGAGGAAGGATTTTAAATATATAAACTTTTGTACATTATTTAAACTTGAATTGTTTGTGATCAGAGTTTCAAATAGTTGAAAAAATTCATTGAATTCTGAGAAATTGCCGGTAAAGGTTTTCATGCTAATTTCAGGCAGCCTCGCACTGGAAACAGCATTATTATTTGAGCTAGGTGCTTTATTTTCTGTTAAATTTAATTCTGTTATTTTTCTTTGCAAACCTTTGAGTGTGTTGAAGTATTTTTCTTCAACATTTGCTCGATCAGCTGATTGTTGGTCGCTATCATCAGTCTGTTCGATTTCTAATTGAGTTTGTTCATATTGTGTGAAAAAATTAAAAAGTTTTTCTTTCCTATTTTCAAAATCAAGTATTTCGTTTTCTGTATCTTTATTGGCTATAAACCATTCTGAGATACGTGTAATTAATGCTTTAAGTGATTTGCGCTTTTTCTTTAAAGCTTCCATTTTTTATTTAAAAGTGAATTTATTTGCAAATATATGCTGAGCGAGAAATAAGAGTGAATGATTTTGTTTAGTGTAAATGTCTTTTTCAACTAAGACGCGATTTTAATTTTAATAGAGTATTTTTACTAGAGTGATAAATAAATATTTTTCTTGAGAGCGGGCTGTGAGACAATCTGTATAATAAATAATTGTCAGCTATCTTTAGCGATATTGAGAAGAAAGATCTGTTGTCAAATCAAAGCCATTAGTTAATATAAATATTAATAAACAAATAAAAGTCGAGACAAATATCTACCAAATATAAATGTGCGCATGCAGTGACTATAGAAATATATAGAAAGAGTTTTAACCTCACCAAATGTTTTTCAAGTATCCAATTTAATTACCGCTGTCGCTTACCAGCACATAACGCACTTTTCACAAAACACACGTGTCTAATCTTGAACGAAGGTCAACTTGTGCAATCTTTCTTCTAGGGACGAGAAACCATTATTCTTTCTTCCTGTTGCTCTCCGGCGTGTGTAATCCTTTTCTTTCTTCAGTCCTGTTTCATCAAATAATCTGTGCTCGATAGGACCACGAATGAGTGGGAGCCTTGTTACTGACTTCCTATATGAGAGGGTTGGAAATCTTTTGATTCCAAGCCTTACTTCAAAGGTCTTGTGAGTGGATGTATCTCCATAGGTTTGGTTCTTCAGTGACCGTTGAAGGAGAAGAATTGTTAATGTGAGCAAATATAACTCCAGAGAAATAAAATCACCTTTAGTTTATCAACTTATAATTAACTATTTTTAGAGTAAAGAGGTTCAAAACGACCGTAGCTGACAGTACAATATCAAATAATTCTTTCTTTATCACACGCAAAAGAGAAAACCGTATTTATGAGAAAAAATGCCCGATTTCGGCGTAGAGAAATATTTTATATATGAATTGAGAGTGTTTTAAAATGCACATGCCTCAAGGGCGTGTGAGAACGAACTAATAAAATAATACTTGGTGCGTAAAAGTGTAGATTACCCCTCTTGTATTTAGGTGTGAAAACTATTTAAGAGGCTGTGGTGCCAATCAGTCGGGTATCCCAAGCAAACTTCATAAAGTGACTATTTTACTTATTCTACACTAAGAAAAGTGTAAAGAACTATATTTTTATTTTATATTTTAAAATGATATGTTCATTTCTGGAACACATGACTATTGTTGCATCCTTCCACTGTACTCTATGTTCATTGTTTCAGGCATGTTTGAATATCTGTGATCCTTTAAAGACAATGGTTTTGCTAACTCGTTTATCCTCACAGTTAGTGGTCTTGAGGTTTCTCCCACATGGAAGTTGTTGCATTCACAGGATATTTTATAGATGTAGTTCTTTGATTACTCTTGCGTGTTTGTTTGGTTTTAAACAGGTTTAGGTAAAATGTAATTGTCATTTGAATCAATTGTGGCTTACTCACATCTACACATATAAACATATTATTTAACTATTTCACCCGAAACCCGTGTCAGAACCTTATTATTTTCTTTGTGGTAACTCTATCTATAAATTAATTAACATTCCATGTACTCTGTTTTTGTCTTACTTAGTCCTTAAACCTTCTTTCTTAAGATATAGTCTCTACTCTCTAGTTTCTGGTCTAGATCCCTTTCAGCATTTCCTAGTAACACTACATCATCCGCATACATTAAGCACCAGGGAATGTTACTCCATAGTTCGCTGTTAGCTGATCCACCACTAATGAGAATAAATAAGGACTAAGCACAGAGCTCTGGTGCAATCATATTTTTATATAAAATTATCAGTGTCATTTACGCTTCCCTCGTCCTAACGTCCTAACTAGGTGTTACTTCCTCATACAAATCTCATAGTATTCACATATTCACCGGGAACTGCTTTCTTCTTGAGCGGTAACCACAGGATTTCTCGAAAAGCTCTATCGTATGTTTTCTCAAGATTAATGAATACTGTTTTTTCCATCTGCTACCAAAAATATGAATTTCATGTTCATATTTTTTAACAAACCGCGTATATGACTGAATAAATTTAATATTTGATGATCGTATTTTAGGTTTTAGAACATGCAG
The DNA here is from genome assembly GCF_040954645.1 of Diabrotica undecimpunctata. Taxonomy (NCBI): domain Eukaryota; kingdom Metazoa; phylum Arthropoda; class Insecta; order Coleoptera; family Chrysomelidae; genus Diabrotica; species Diabrotica undecimpunctata. The sequence goes on along the minus strand of NC_092804.1, from coordinate 101,119,113 downwards.
AAATTCTTATAAAAAATAACTTTATTTTTCATACGATGCCGATTTAATTGGATATCCTTTGTATATATATATATATATATATATATATATATAAATATATATATATATATATATATATATATATATATATATGTAATGTATATATATATATATGTATATATATATATATATAATATATATATATATATATATATATATATATATATATATATGTATATATATATATATATATATATGTATATATATATATATATATATATATATATATATATATATATATATATATATATAAAGAGAAATAGCATTGATATCAATTCAAATCTTTACAACTTAGATAATATCTAATCCATTTTTGATCTCTTTTTTACTAGATATAGATCAAAGGTTGTACAAAGCGTGCGAAAGTTTAGTGCAGGATACTACGAAGATTAGAAAACTTTTATAATTTCATTTTGATGACTTTGTCAATGAGTTTACTTTCTAGAGAGCGTTAGGTCAATAGATCTGCACTTACATTGTAGGAGTGATGAGATAAAATTCTTTAAAGCTTGTAGTTAGGTAGTTTTTGTATAAATGTGAATTATAAATTTTCTTAACTCTATAAACTTTAGACCTTTCTCCCGGTCCTATTCTACTCCAATTTTTGTTCTGTAACGTTTTTTAAAAAGTGCATATTAACATTCATTTGTTGTTCTTCTCTAAAAGCTGCTTGTCCTTTTTCCAATTTATTCTATATTATTGGCCTAGGTATTTGCCCCACTATAATTGTGTACACTTTAAATGTCACTGCAAATAACAAATGACTACGAAATTTAAACATTAATATTGGTCTCCGTTTGTATGAATGAGCATAATCAGATTTGTTTTCCATTCCACTTAAATATATCTAGTTAGCTATTTTTTTTTTGACTGACTTTACATCTCGGTGTGAGTCTTAGCCGCATCCACTATAGACCTTTATTTTCTACGATCTTGCGCTTTAATTTTTTATTGTTTTACCCCAATACTAGACAAATCGGCTTTAACATCATCCCTTTATCTTTATTTAGGACGGATTACCGATCTTCTACCTGCTGGTCTCTCAAAAAATACTTTCTTTAGCAATCTGGCTTCCTTCGGTCTTACCACATGATTTGACCGTCGTATCTAATTAGCTTTTATATGTCTGACGATTTTTCAGTACCATACAAAGTCACCAAATGGCCAAATATATGGCCATTCAATATAGGAGGAAAAATTCGTATTTTAAATATCTGCCATGGTGCATTTAAAAAACAACCCAATTTATTAAACCGTGATACTTACATATTGTGATTACTTATTATTGATAGAATTTAAAACGTTTTCATATTAATCACTTTAAGTATGCATCTCATGTAGTAGGTTTGTTTTGTTTTCAAAATTAGCATTTTTTTCAAAAACAAAAGAATGTATATTTTCCAGAGAATGATTGACTAAGGCTGTTGTATTTAATTTGATGGTTTGTGCACTATGTTTTTGTACAACGAGCCTTCTATACAAATTTTGGTATGTTTGTGTTTGCCCAATATATGTTGAATTGCAGTCTAAATGTGTAATATATGTATAATATATGTAATATATATATATCTATATATATATATATATAAATATACATATATATATATATAAATATACATATATATATATATATATATATATATATATATATATATATATATAAATATACATATATATATATATATATATATATATATATATATATATGTATATAATATTATTATAACTAACTAAATACTGTATTTAATTCTTTTTATAAAGCAAATATATCGGAACGACAAATGTTATTTTACGAATGTATACATTGGCCTTGATTTCGGTCTTTTTTCACATGTGTCATTGAAGCCAATGAGTTTTATTATTGAACCAGATAATAATATAAAACCGTTTTTTAGAAAGTTACCCTACGTAATATATATATATATATATATATATATATATATATATATATATATATATATATATATATTGTTAGTTAAGCCAATTACGTAGGGTAACTTTCTAAAAAACGGTTTTATATTATTATCTGGTTCAATAATAAAACTCATTGGCTCCAATGACACATGTGAAAAAAGACCATAACATTTTTGTCGTTTCGATATATTTGCTTTATAAAAAGAATTAAATACAGGATTTAGTTAATTATAATAATATTATATATATATATATATATATATATATATATATATATATATACAGCCGGAAAAATTAAAGAATACCCATGAAGGATCATATCAATCACTTATTTTGTATTTGCTGTCTTTTTCTATAAATAACACCAATAGAAAAAGACAGCAAATACAAAATAAATGATTGATATGATCGTTTATGGGTAATCTTTCATTTTTCCGAATGTATATATATATATATATATATATATATATATATATGCTGTCACTATTTTTCCGGGTTTGACTCCGCGTTGTAAAATGCTGGTTTTCTTGAAAACCATTGTTTTGGCGACGTTTCGGCAAGGTCTCACTTGCCATTCTCAAGCCTGGTGGATCTAATTCTCGTCGTTACTCGATTATTACGGAGTCAAACCCGGAAAAATAGTGACAGCACATATAGCTCCCGCGGAAACCTCAAAACAAACATATATATATATATATATATATATATATATATATATATATATATATATATATATATATATATATATATATATATATATATATATAGAAATGTAGCCATAAGCTCCCTTACTATTAAGAATCAGCAGATTCCGATATCCGACGTTATAAATAGGAAGAAATCAATATTTTTATTATTATTGTAATTATTATGTTTCAATAGTCAACTTTAAATCATTAAATGTAGTAGTTTGTAGAATTTCTCAAAAATTGTAACTTATTTTCGAAATAAAGATTTTTTTTTGGGAATATCGACGTTGAAGAAACATTTCTGGCGCTGCGAACCACAGGATATTTCATACAGAAACATAGTCGTTTCCTGGTCTACACTAGTTTAATGAAATCCTGAAGAACCTGGTAAAAGAGAAAAATGTATTGGAAATCAAACACGATCATCCTTGCGTAAGTTTTTCCTTTCTTTACCATTGTTTATGAGCATTTATTATTTTAATTGAATTCTTAAACATTTACATTGAATTTATTATTTATTGTTTATTGAATTTATATTATTTATAACATTTTACTTCAACGAATTTTTATATATACTTGCATTTATATTTTTGCATATATTTTATGAGTACATTGAATGATATTTCCCAAAATAGTATCGAAAATTTAAGTTTACTATTCGACAATTTAAATCTAAAAATAAAAAGAAATCTACAAACCTCTAAATCTAAGCCTGCATCTAAATTACGTTCCAAAATGCCGATGACCAATAGCGATATTGCTAGCCTTTGCTCAACTCTGCCCGAATTCTCTTCTGGAGACAACCTCTCCACCTTTATCAAAGCAGTAGATAATTTAATAGTTTTCTTAGGCACCCAAGATTTAAATCCGTCCCAAGAATTTATCTTAAATTCCCATATCGTATCTCGAATTAAAGGAGAACCTAGAAATTTCTTAAACTATTCTAATAAAACCAATTGGACAGAAATTCGTCCAGCATTATTAACTAAATACGGAGACAGACGTTCCGAAGACATATTAGTAACACAACTATCCACCACCGTCCAAAAACATAGTGAATCCTACGACAATTATCATCAGAGAATAACTACAAATCTGAACGATTTACTCCAACACATCACCCCAAACGATAATCCCGCGACAGTCACTTTTAAAACTCCATACTTCAAAAACATTGCCCTCAAAACTTTCTGTACTGGAATCAACGAGCCTTATTGCGAATACTTATCGCATTTTGAATTAAATTCCCTAGAAGAAGCCCTTCAAAAGTGTATTGCCTACGATAACCACAAAAATCAACAACAATACATGAACTTCCTTAAGAGCCAACAAAACAAAAAGGCCCCACTCAAAAATAAACCCTATCAATCTTCGAATAATCAAAGATCCACAAACTTCCAACCCACACACTCAAACTTCCAACCCACATACTCAAACTTCCAACCCACGCATTCGAATTATGTGAGACCTTCAACTCACAACACAGAGCCCAATTTTAACTTTACTCCACAACAGAACTATAATTTTCCTCAGAGACAAAATTTCAGTTCTCACGAACAAAATCAATCCTTCCAACGAAACAATGTTCCGAAAAACAACCAACAAAGACTAAATAAATATAAAGCTCCTCGACCCCAACCAAATTTTGCTACTCCAATGAGCGGTGTTCAAACTACCACAACCAGAAACCATCAGCCCATGACAATTACAACTAATAGAAGCCACAATTTTCACATAGACTCAAATGATACCCAATATTTCGAAAACGATTTCGAAAATTACGAATCCGAACAAGAGCCCGATTTGCATGATGAAAATCATCAGGATTTTCAAGCCATCCCGTTAGACGATCATCCACCCCCTGTATAAACCTACATAATATCGAAAGTTCCCCTGGGTTACCCTGTTTCGTTACACCCAAAACACATCTACGCGTTTTAATCGATACCGGCGGTTCCCATTCAATTTTAAATCCGCGAGCTCTCAAACTATTTGATAAAAATCATATTTATCGAAAACCTTTTTCGCTAACGTCAATGAAAATTACTTCCAAGCACGACTTAAATATTAAGACGCCACTATTCCTAGAATATGGAATTCCACAAACATTCGACGTAAAAATTGCCGACTTTAGTCAATTCTTTGACCTCCTCCTTGGAACTTACGATCTGAAAAGATTCCACGCCACAATTAGCTACGCAACTCATACTTTAACCTTTGAGAATCCTCACGTTAGCATTCCATTTGAAACTTTATACCAAAAAATTCCAGTAAGCGTTCATAATGGCGAAGTCTTATTGCGCGAAAGACACTTTCAAGGTATCAAAATTCCCAATTCTATTCACGTTGCAAAAAACGGCTTTCTAGACACTTTCGACTTACCTATGCCTATGAAATTTAATAAGAGAATTGAAGTTGAGAACTTTTGTAATTATAATATAGCAAAAATTCCAACGACGCATTTTAACGAAAACAAAATCCGTACTTCGCACTTAAATAACGAAGAAAAATATAAAATTATAAGTCTTTGCAAAAAATTTAAAGACGTATTTTACGACGAAAATAAAAATTTAACTTTCACGTCAGCTGTTAGACACGAAATTAAAACTAAGGATGAAAATCCAATTTATGTAAAGGGATTTCGGCATCCCAAAGCAATGCAGGAAGAAATAAAAAACAAATAAATAATTTATTAGATAATAAGATAATTCGACCGTCAATTTCACCGTACTCAGCTCCAGTTTGGATAGTACCAAAAAAAGCTGATGCCTCAGGTCAGAAAAAATTTAGATTAGTAATTGATTACAGGAAGCTTAATGATCATACTGAAAGTGATCGCTACCCACTTCCTCAGATAGATGAGATACTGGATAACTTAGGAAAAGCCAGTTATTTCACAACATTAGATTTAGCTCAAGGTTACCATCAGATTGAAGTTCATCCGGATTCTATTCGGAAAACAGCCTTTTCAGTTCCGCATGGTCACTTTGAATTTTTACGTATGCCCTTTGGTTTAAAGAATAGCCCAGCAACATTCGAAAGGTTAATGGACAATATTCTTAGGCCCTTTATTCATAAGTTTTGCTTCGTCTACATGGACGATGTCATTATTTTTTCCAAGTCACTGCAAGAACACTTAGTTCATATTGCGACTATTTTTGACACTTTTAGAAAAAATAATTTAAAAATTCAGTTAGACAAATCTGAGTTTCTCACGAAAGAAGTTTCTTTCTTAGGTCACGTAGTGACAACCGAAGGAATCAAACCTAACCCAGCAAAAATCGAAGCTATACAAAAATATCCTCTACCAAAAACAGTAAAAGAAATTAAATCATTTCTTGGTTTAATCGGTTACTACCGAAGATTCATACCCAACTTTGCAAAAATAACGTCCCCATTTTCGAGATGTACTCGAAAAGGAGCAACTATCGACCCCACAAATCCAAATTATTTAAAATGTTTTGCAAAATGCAAACAATTGTTAACTAATTCTCCAATCTTACAATATCCAGACTTCGAAAAGCCTTTTGTACTGACTACAGACGCCTCTAATATAGCTATAGGATCAGTATTATCTCAAAATAATCACCCTATTGCCTACTATTCTCGAACTCTAAATTCCGCAGAACGAAACTACTCCACTATTGAAAAAGAACTTTTAGCCATACTAGATTCTTGTAAACACTTCCGTATGTATTTATACAACCAAAAATTCACTGTAGAAACAGATCACAATCCTCTCGTATGGATCTACAAAATTAAAGACCCCACTTCTAGATTAGCCCGATGGAGACTTAAACTAGAAGAATATGATTTTGAAGTTAAATATAAAAAAGGCAAAGAGAATCAAGTTGCTGATGCTCTTAGCCGAGTCCAAATAAATGCCCTAAGCTCGAGTTCAGAATGTGCTGAACCCCCGAATTCAGAATGTGCTGAACCACCCGACAATTTCGACATAGACGATTTCCTTGCCGATTTTGACAATTTACAAAACAGTACTAACACACAACATACATCAGTTGAGAACCCTATCACTGGAATAGAGATTTCACCTGAACCAATTAATTTATCCTCAAACCAAATTATTTTTAAACCAGAGTCAAATAATTTTGAAATTAAATACAAAAGAATTTTTAACAAACACCGTTACACTGTCACTTTGACAAATAATTGGAAAACAGAAATAGCAAATACCTTCCAAAATATCCTTAGACCAAATCAAAAATTTGCAATAACAATCCCTCACGAATTTAGACCTTTTATCTGTAACTATTTTAAAGAAAAAATAAATTCCACAGTCAAAGCAATATTTTGCAATATACTACTTCAGGACATAGAAGAAGAAAACCAACAAATAGAATGCATAAAGAAATATCACGTAGAAAATCACAACGGAATAATTGAAACCTACAAACATTTAAAACAAAAATTTTATTGGCCCTCAATGCAGACAACTATTTCTAATTTTATCAATAAATGCGAAATTTGCCTAAAAAATAAATACGAACGACGCCCTTATAAACTTCCCCAATTAGGACCGTTGTTAGGTCAAAAACCTTTTGATATATTACATATCGATCTATTCCACTGCAATAAAAACCTATATCTCACAATAATAGATTCTTTTTCCAAATACGGTCAATGCTATAAGCTCACCGACAAAACTTCCATTTCGATACTAAATAAATTAAGACACTACTTTTCGCACCACAATTACCCAAAAAAGATTGTATGCGACAGCGGCACCGAATTTAATTCCGCAGTCATTAAAGAATTCCTAAATATCCACAAAATCGAAATACATTTTACAACAGTAAACAATTCTTCCTCAAACTCTCCAGTAGAGCGCTTTCATTCAACTCTTATTGAAAAACTTAGGACCTTACAAGCCCAAAATCCAAATGATTCGTTAGATGACATTCTAACACACGCCATTCTTATTTACAACCAATCAATCCACAGTTCCACAGATTATTCCCCGTTCTCAATTCTGTACGGACCCTATGCAGAAGAAATACATTTCGACTTTGATCTTCCGATATACGAAACATATAATCAAAGACATAAAGAAGAACTCCAACCCTTTATTGCAGAACTATATAATAAACAAAAACAAAAAAGACAACAACTCTTAGATAGACAAAACGAAAATGCCGAAGATATTCCGGAAATAGACCTTACAAAATCCCTATATGTTTCTAAGAAAAAACATAAGTCCAAATTACAAGCCCCTTTCTCCACTATTCATCCAGAAACGCAAGACAAAACAAAAATAATCGGTAAAACAGATAAACAAAATTTAACAAGCACTCACCTTAAATATGTAAAACGAATACGAAAACATGTAGATAAACCTACTCAAGACCCAAATTTTTCACAGGACAATCCTCGCCCTGGTCCATCCACTCAATATTCAGGAGATTCCGAATAATGGTTACTATGCTGAAGAGATAGGCAAATCAAGAGAAATCTCCCACTATCACAGACATTTTCTTCACATTCCACTAGACAAATTATCCGACAGTATTGACGCTAGTCCGACAAGCTATTTCAAAGATCACTTCAAAAATGCACCTCTCTCGCTACTGTACTCCCAATACACCCACATACAAGAACAAACAAAAGACGATCTACACAAGATTACGCGAAAACAGAAACGCGGACTTTTTAATTTTCTAGGTACAGCCATCAAATACGTGACTGGAAATCCAGACGACTCTGACTTAGACTTGTTAAAATCACACATAATCTCTTTAGAAAATAAACAAAACGAAATCATAAAAAAATTTAATAACCAAATATCTTATGGAAACTCTTTTAACACGAGATTCGATAAACTTTTAGAAAAACTAAATTCTGATAATTCAATTCTCATATCTGCACTCAACAAATTATCAGCTGATTTTGACAGCTATATCATTCTACACAACGAGATAATAAATCTCCAAAATATAAACGAATTTCTAATGAAACTTATTAGAACCATTACTTTATCTGAACTTAATATCTCCAATATAGAATTATTCACTTTAAAGGAAATAATAGACCTTAAAGAGAACCTTCTCAAAATTTATCCCAGAAATTCAATTCCCAATAGTAATGAACACCCTTATGAACTTATAGAGTCAACAAAAACTTTAGTTTGTGTAACTTCAAATACAATGCTCATAATAATTAAAATCCCTATACTCCATGAAATTCCTTATACTACCTATAAAATCTATCCCATTCCAAACAAAGATCATGTTATGATTCTGCCACCTGCAAGCTACTATACAAATAATAAATGGTTCAACACTTGTATAGGACAAGGCGATAACATAGTTTGTTCTAACTATGTACAATCCAAATGTAACATACCCAATGTAGATAATTGCACAAAAACATTAATCACAGAGAACTTTTTCCAAGAAACCAGCAAAGTCATATTGCTAGGAATAGTTCACCCAATGAGAATCCAGCAGATAGAAATTAATTCAACCAGCCTCTTGACGACAGATGTACCAATAATGATTGAAGGTATCCAATTTAATAAAAAGACGTCTCAAGACATTTCCATTCCAAAAATTGTTCCAATAAAATTAATACCAAACCATGAGATGAAAATTGAAAAATTAACAATCCCAGAGACACATGGCCAAATTCAACCAATAGATACCATAGAAGTACTACCCCGATTATCCATAGGACTGAGCACCACTTCTGTTATAATATTTTTAACTATTTTAGCTTTCCTAATAATCTTCCTAATTAGGAAAAGAAAACGAATTTCCAAAATCCTATTTGGAGAAAAATTGCATCCTGCCCAGATCCAGATACTAGACGAGCTGATAGCCGAAGTAACCAAAACTTCGAGGACGAAGTCCCAACCAATGGAGGGAGGAGAAATGTAGCCATAAGCTCCCTTACTATTAAGAATCAGCAGATTCCGATATCCGACGTTATAAATAGGAAGAAATCAATATTTTTATTATTATTGTAATTATTATGTTTCAATAGTCAACTTTAAATCATTAAATGTAGTAGTTTGTAGAATTTCTCAAAAATTGTAACTTATTTTCGAAATAAAGATTTTTTTTTGGGAATATCGACGTTGAAGAAACATTTCTATATATATATATATATATATATATATATATATATATATATATATATATATATATATATACACATATATATATATATATATAAATATATATATATATATATATATATATATATATATATATATATATATATATATATATATATATATATATATATATATATATATATATAAGCTTCTAAGTGGACTTCCTAAAATCAAAATAGCTAAATATAACAACATATCCAATTACAGCTTATTCTCGAAACTTAAAGACCAGAGATTGCATCTAAATTAGAGTCATCTCATCTACCAACTTTTTTGGCTGGGCATTTTATATGTAGAGCAAACATTGCAGTGGTTAAAACAAAAAATAACGCAACAGATTTGTGATTGCAAACAAAGAAAAATTCGTGTGCAGTAGCACACCATTCCAACACAACAGGTCGCAGATTTAATTTGTTAAAATCTTTAATATAAAACACAACTATAAAAAGACTATTTTTCGAAATGTAGACATCAACAAAACAAAAAGTCAATGGACTATATGACATACAGATGCTAGTTAAGCGACGTGATTAGTAATATTTTAAGATTCTGAAAAACTAAAAATATCTAATATTCGGTTCGATAACAAAACTCGTTGGCCATAATAACACATGTAAAGAATGACCTAAATCAGTACCGCTTTACCCGTTCGTAGAATATGTTAGACCATGGCATTCCTCTGAAAAAAGACTACATTTTTATGCGAGGGGTGGTATTCTGATTTTTGAGAAGAAAGTTGTGTGATAACTTGAGTAATGATAACTTGTTAAGTAATAATTGACTTATTCTTTCTCTCAAGTAGATCAAAAATAATAATAATAATAAATAATACTAGTTAATAAACTAAAGAGACAAACAACACTAATTGATATGGCGATATCCAACAAAAATAATCTTCGTGTTAAACCAAACGAAAAGATCGCCAAGTACAGGGATCTGGAAATTCAAATACAAAGACAGTGAAGAATGGAAAGTACCCATACAACACCTATTATTCTCTCTACTACTGGAGTCATTCCGAAGAACCTCCTAGAAAACACAAGAAAGCTGAACATCTCTACAAGACCATGCAGAAAGCTGTACGTCTCTCAACGTCCAGATGTGTACGAAAATTTTTAGGAGAGAGTCCAGCATACCAAGTCACCTAGGGCTCGATAACACGGAAATACTCCCACCAGAGCTCAATTCTTTTGATACTCCCGTATGGCTAAATCTGGATAATAATAAGATACCATCCGAAGCGAAGTCGAACGGGAGATTCATAACCCAGAGCTAGTTGTGGATCAAGTCCATCATGAAATCCCTAATGAGCAGATCCCTGAGCCCCTCATACAAGAAACTCAACCTGTTAATACGCAGCAGGACAACAATGAGTTGCACGATAGCCTGGTAAGACCTCTGCATGGGCTACATCTCAATGAGATCAGCCAAGAATATGTCGACAATACAGCATAGGACTATTGGCTGACATCAGGAAAGATATTTCTCGAGACTGAGGGATTCCTACTTGCCATTCAGGATTAGGTTATTTCAACTAAAAATTACCTAAAAATTAACATGACAAATGCCGATATGGATGCCAAGCCCAAGAAACCATCCAACATCTTACTGGTGGCTGCCAGACATTTGTCGGTACTGATTATAAAGAACGACATGACTCAGTAGGAAAGATTATCCACCAAGAACTAGCTGAAAAACTGGGACCTCTCCAAACCTAACATCTTCCCTATTATCAATACGTCCCTGACATAATGCTTAGAATTGACAACTACAAGCTATACTGGGACCGAATTGTACAGACCACAGACCAACCAGTGGCACATAAACCAGACCGGATCCAGACCGGATCTCACACTAGTTAATTAAGTTACCAGGCAAACAACACTTATTGATATGGCGATACCTAACACCAATAATATGCGTGATAAATTTAACGAAAACATCGCATAGAGATCTAGAAATACAAATCAGGAGACAATGGAGAATGGAAAGTACCCAGACAATACCTATTATTCTATCTACTACTGGTGTTATTCCCAAAAACCTTCTAGCGAACATAAAACGAAAGCTGGGTCTAAATGCACATGCTTATAAGGCCATGCAGAAAGCTGCACTCCTTGCGAAGTCCAGATGTGTACGAAAATTTTTGGAAGATACTCCAGCTAACCAAGCCACCTAGGGCTCGATAACACGGAAAGAGTCCCACCAGAGCTCAATCCTTTTGATACCGTAGGTATCTGGGATGAGTGAATTTTCCCCTTAGAGGGAGTGTCAGCCGTATAGCTAAATCTGGATATAATAATATATATATATATATATATATATATACAAGGATTTCCACAGTTTTCACTGTATTCCTTAACTCAACCGTTTTCTCCAATTTTTCCTGTTTAGCCAGTCCCCTTCCTGTAGGTTTCTTCTACTCATTGCTTCGTCTACTTCATCTCTGAAAGATCTTCGGGGTCTGCCTCTCTTTCTTTTTCCTATCGGGCTCCACTCTGTTATTCTATTTATCTACCAATTTTGGTTTGCTCTTCTGACATGTCCGTACCAGGTTAACCTCTTCTGTTCGATGTAGTCTATTATGTCGGAGTTCATTCCCATTCTCCTCTTAATCTCCATGTTATTTATTCTATCTCTTCTTGTTACTTTGCAGCTTCTCCTTAGGAATTCCATCTCTGGTGCTCTTATTTTGTTTTTGGTTTTCTTATTTATTGTCCAATTTTCATCACACCCATAAGTGAGGATACTTCTTGTCATGGTATTATATATTTTTTTTTTGTTTTTATGCTGATGTTCTTATCCCAAAGTACCGGGTTCAATTTTCGTATGCAGTCTCTTGATTGTCCTAGTCTATTTTTTATATCTTTCTCGATTGTTCCTTTGTGTGATATTATGAAGCCTAAATACTTATACTTGTCTGTTCCTTTGATTTGTTTACCTTCGTCTATTTCCAGCTGTTTTATTTCTGTATTCTCCATTGTTAGGTATTCAGTTTTCTTAAGGTTTATTTTCATCCCATTCTTTGTATATTTCTGCTCCAGTTTTCTCATCATAAAACTGGGGTCATCCTCGCCTTGTGCGATCACTATTTGGTCGTCGGCAAAACTTCGCGTATATAGATATTCGTTCCTTACTGGTATACCCATTCCTTCGCACTTTCTTTTCCATGGTTTCAGGATTTTTTTCAGGAATATTTTGAACAGGGTGAGGGATGTGAAGCAACCTTGTAGTTGTCCCTTTGTCGTCTTAAATGGACTGCATATTCTATTGCCCGTTTTGATAGCTACTTCGTTATTCTTGTAGAGTGCTTTTACCGCTTTTATTAATCTTCGTGGAACTTCGATGTCTTCTATTGCTTCCCATAGCTTGGTTCTAGGTATTGAGTCATATGCCTGCTTAAGATCAACAAAAGCCAGATGGACCGATCTATTTTTGGCCATTCTTTTTTCTATTAGTTGTTCGACCGTGTAAATGTGATCTAAGCATGCTTTCCCCGCTGTGAAACCTGCCTGGTCTTCTCCGATTTTATCTTGTATATATATTTCTAATTTTTCCTTTATGATCTTTCCATAGAGTCTGCCTATAGACGATATAATACTGATTCCCCGACAGTTTTCGCAGTTTTTTTTTTTTCCTTTCTTGTATATTGATGTCATATATGCTTGGGTCCATTCTGCCGGTAAGTCTTCTCCATTCAGTGCTTTCTCAAACATTTTATGTATCATACGGAATACATATATATATATATATATATATATATATATATATATATATATATATATATATATATCTTACCTTTCTAGTTTGGTGGTTAACCCAGTTGTAATCAGACTGCTTGCGTCATGTATATTAATAATTTCTGGTGTATCTTATGTAACAAAGTGTTTTTTTTTCTAACACACTGTGTTATATTTACAAGTACGGTTATAACTTTTTTTTCTACTTTTCAGAAACCATGAATTTTCCGAGTTTTTAAACTACTTTTACAGATATTTATTATTATATATTATTATATATTATAAATATATTATATAGATATTATATAGATATACACATGGCTCGTTGTGTTCGATCTGTTGTGTCCCCTAAAAGGTCACACTTTCTTAAGGTTTTATATGTAGAGAATAATGGTATGGCCTGAGCCAATTTCCTGGTATAACGGGTTTTGGCCTTAGACATGCAAAGATAGGTTATATGTATGTAACTAGAAATTCATATGAAAAATGTTATTGTAGTACATAACTATAAAAACCCATTTTTGCAATAATAAGTTAATATTTAGATATTATTATTGTTTTTGTTTATATACTCGGATGTGTTTTAAAAATTACATTTATTCTGAAAGAAAGAACAAAAATATGCGAATTCTTAAAATAAAAATAAAGATATATGTAATAAACTAGAAAACATTGATTTGGTATTTAGTGCGTTGCATTATAACATTTTTTACAAATAATAATGTCATACACAAAACATTTGGTATTTACTTGAGATGCTCTCACAATTTTTCCCTCAGCATTGGTTACTTCTTTCCTTCCGTATTTTTTGTAACTCTCCGAACAACGCCTTCTGATTTTCTTGCCATCTTGGATATTTGTTACTAGATGAGGCACTTCTTGTTTTATGGTTCCAGATAGGCCAGCAATAGTGACGTTTTGTGTAGGACATTTTACAAAAATTGAAGTTATAAACTGTTCACGAAATTGCGTTATAGTACGCTTATTGCGGATAGGGTTTTTGTTATACAGGAAATGAGCATTGACCAAATTTGTCCCCCAAAATAATTTTAAACATAAGTTTTCTGTACCATTTCGTGCACCGCCATAATGCAGAGGAATACGTAGCCATTTAATCACTAACATCATGGGACGACGAACAATTGTTATAGTCAAAAATGCATATTGGTTTCTGAACAGTTCGTCCCGTTCGACTTTTATTAGGGAGCGTTTTCAATGCCAAGGACTTTTTTGACAACATTCAAACATCCCTCTTATCACGCCTTTTTAAAACAACAATCCCTTCATCCGTTTGTTTGGCTTAGATATCTCCTCGTCTTAGTTTGGCACCCATCACGTCTTGTGGCATGTATTTTCTATGTTCTTTAATCATCCCTACCAAATGGGTGTTGTTCTTCCTCAATCGATAAGCCAGAGGTATACTGGTATAATAACTGTCAGTATATAATGTTCTACCATCTTCCAAGAGATCTTTGGCTAAAACCTTAACTGTATTTTCTGACACTTTTCGATTTGTCGCAATACACCAGAACTTTTTATGTATAACCTTTTTCAATACAAAGTTTAAATATTTTTATGCCATACTTTGCGGCCTTGTTTGGTATATACTGCCGGAAGAGCAACCTGCCTCTCCAAGTAACTAGAGACTCAACACAAACTTTTTCTGCCGGGGTAAAAAACTTTTGATAGTTTCTGATAAACATATCGATAACATCGCGAATTTTGTACAATCTCTCCTCTTTGTTTGAAGTTTCATTATCAGCAAAGTGTAGAAATTTGAAAATAATTTCAAAGCAATTTCTGGCGATCACTGTACATGCTAAACTTATATTGTATAATATATAGCTTTTCCAATAATCTTGTGTAGAAGGCAGCTTTACCAAACCCATCCAACCAATAAGTGCTAAGAAGGAACGTATTTCTTCAACAGTTACTGGGTGCCACCTATGTAGTCGTGATTGGGTCTGTTCCAGTATCTTTGTTATAATGTCAGTAGTCACAAATAATTCAAAGTAATTTATTTGGTCGGCATCTGCTAGAATTCCTGCATAAATTTCTTTCATACCGGACCACGGTAGTGTAACTTCAATAGCCGGAGAATCATCGTAAGTGGGCATGTGCCAAGACATATTTTGTATCTTCTGTTTTGCCCATTCAGTTTATGAATATATCTAATTATCTTCATCCTGCTGTTGAGAATTTTGGCCATAACGATTACGTTCTGGAGAAGAATGGTGTCGCTTTCTGGAAGTTTACGGCTGATTCCATTGATCGCCGTCACCGGTATTGTTATTATTGCTTGAATCTTAACCCGGTTCAAAGTCTGAACCATTGTCAAAGTCGTCACTTAAAAAATACATCTTAATCAAAATCTACTAAATCAGTAAAAGCACAACTAAAGTACTTTACACGTACACAATAACACTATTTAGTTTGTAGAATTGTTTTTTATTTTCCAGCTCTATTGTTTTTATTGAATTGTTTATCTTTACAGGCAAACACTGGTGTTTATAAAATGGTTAATGTTCTAAGCAAAGAAGTTGGTGTCTATCTTTTTTGATACACATGGCCCTTACGCGAAAGTCTTTGAAAAACTTTATGCTAGGCCAGTGTATATAAAATGATTCACGCTTGAAAAATACGAGTATAAAATAAACTGCAAATAAATAAAAAAAATTGTTTCAGTCACCCTAAAAAAACAAAAAGGTGTTAAAGTTATGGTTTGTTACGAATATTGTTTTAAAGTAACAAATAATAGAAATAAAGTTGCACTGATAAAGCGTTTTGTGATGAGGTACTTTAAAGAACAACCGTTTTTGATGTCAAGTATTTAAATTTTGTTGAAGAAACCTCAGTGATGAGTTTAGTGAAGGTCGACCATCAACTAAAATCACAGCAGAAGTATTGATGCTATAGGATAAATAGGGAACGGTTTTATTCTTAAATTAAAAAATATTAAGGTATGAATACATTGGGTACGGTTAGTATGGAATATAATGAAAAGACCAAAGTAATAATCATCGATAGAAACAGAAACCACCAAACAGAGATAAAAAATATGACATGGTACGAAGTGGTCAGACAATTTAATTACTTAGACATCGTCATTACCAGTGTCAGGCAAAATATGCAAATTTGCATATGCATTTGCATATTTTGTATTTTCTTTTGAATTTTTCATATACTGGTAGTTGGTACTGGTAGAAATAAGAGCATATAATAGATTTTCAAAACGAATGTTTTTGTTGATTCATGGTGAAAATACATTTATACTTGATATTTCCAAAATAATATTATTCTTATCCTAACACTAGAAGCACCAGCATTTGTGCACACCTAGAAGCACCACCGGCGGTCAAAATGACGGATATTAGAATTTTCTATTGCCAGCCATTTTTGTATTTTTTTTATTTGATAAAAACCTATATTGACTTAATAGCTAATAATAAAAGACATATTTAATATATTTAAATACATTATTTAATTATTTAAGTACAATTTATGCAGTAGTAAAATTTTTCAATTTTGCTTGTACATGACTCACACACAAATTTTTTACATAATATGACAAATTTCAAATGTTTTATTTTTGTTGCAATTCCCTGTTTGACACTGCTTACGTTTATTATTTGGTGGTTTTTTTGTACCTCTTGGATTTGTATCCGTTGATGTTGTCCTGCCCTTAGTCATGTGATCTTCTCGCAATTCTTCTGCTAACTGAAGTAGGAAATCCTGCCTAGATATTTGACTGCTCGTAACTTTCTTATACAGAACCCAAGCATTTATTTCTGCCATATCTAAAATATTAAAAAAAACTTGCAACGGCCATCTTCTTGAAGCAGATTTGGTTGAATACAGTCTAGCCTTCTGATCTACAACGTCTACTCCGTATTTTGTCTGGTTGTAGAAGATGATGGTTTCCGGTTTTTTCTTTTTATTTGTGCCCATTTTAATATCATTCGAGTGTAAAGAACTCAGCACTAAAACATTTTTGTTGACTTTTCCCTGATACGCCGTTAGCGTCACGTCTTCGTGTTTGAAAATTTTTGTTTTGTACAATTCCATCTTTTCATTTTTTACTGATGGTAAAGTATCCTTTCTTGTTCAGTTGATTGTTCCAACAAAGCTGGTAGCCTTCTTTCGTAATTCTTTTGCAAACTTTACGTAAAGAAATTATCCGTCGTGACATTTCTTCCTTTATTTATAAATGGTTCCATTAGACGGCTAACAACATGTTCCCTCAGAAGTTGATTGGCTGGTCGTTGTTCATCTTTCCCTAGGTAGGGAAATCCGTTCAACAAATATTTGTACTCGACATCAGCTGCAAGCCAGAATTTAATTCCAAACTTATCGGGTTTATTCGCCATGTACTGGGTAAAGCGACATCTTGCCTTCGTGGAAAAAAGCTGTTCGTCGATAGTTATATTTTCGCCAGGTGTATAACCTAATATACAATTCTCTATAAATGGGTTCCATATTCCCGACGCAAGTGCAAATTTATCTGTTGATAATCTCTGCGGGCCTGCGTAGCGCAAGCGGTAGGATGCTTGACTCGCAAGCCGGTGGTCTGGGGTTCGAATCCCACCGTCGGCAAGAACATCTAGACATTTAAAAAATGTCTATAGGCCCCAGGTCGACTCAGCCTGAATAAAAAATGAGTACCTTGGGTAAAACCAGGGGTAATAATAGACGGTTGAAGCGTAGCACTGGCCATGTTACCTTCCTTGTATACCGTAGGCCCTAGATATGGCAGACTACCCTGCTATACTCCCAAAGCCGCGACAGCGGTATAAAACGGGAGACTAATATTATTAATCGCTCAGACCTGGTATTTCTCATATCAAAACGGATAAAACTCATTATTTGTGTAAATTTGTTTCTAGACATCGTCTCTTGAAAAAATTTTGGACCCCATGTACCAAACCACAGCATCTTTATGCTAACATTTCGTGCCATATAAGCTCCCCTAGAATACAGTAAGGATATAAATGCTTCGATTTCTTCAATAGAAATTTGCCAATTTTCATCTTTGAGTTTTCTTCTTACTTCAGCAACAGTACATGATTTTATGTTACGGAGTATGCATTCATCAATCAACAGCCGCCATGAACAGCTGCAGAATCTCTAATAATGCTTCTCTTAGCATGAGGGGTTGGTCCAGCAGCTTCCTTTAGAACATTTTGACTGGTACGCCTTCCTAAAATAAACGAGATAAATTAGTATGCAGGTATATACTCATTTATTTATTTATTTAAATAAATGGCACCGTAATAAATAAAAAATGGAACAACAACCAAGAAATAAGAGCGCACATCGGAAAAGCTAGATCCACCTTCAACCAGATGGGGGCCTTTTTCAAGAGCCATAACCTCTCTCTTGGTATAAAAGTAAGGATGCTGCGATGCTACGTCTTCTCTGTTCTTTTTTATGGTGTTAAATAGTTGACCTTGACGAAGATATATGCAGAAAATTGGAAGCATTCGAGCTGTGGCTAAATCGGAGAACACTTCAAATCCCGTGGACCACTATCAACTCTCGAAAGTTACAATATTTCGAAAACATTGTGCGAAATGAATATAGATGCGCCCTTCTACAAGCCATCCTGCAAGGAAAAATATTTGGAAAACGGGGTCCAGGAAGAAGAACATCCTGCAGGTAAGGTAAATATTGCCATGATTATCGCCAATATTCGTGACATCAAGAAGAATATGCTCAAAAATAATATACACCTAAGTGAATACATAAATAGAAGCTACTAATATAATATAGTTACTTACCTGGTGTACTAGCATTGTTGTCAAGTAACTTCCATCCTATGGTATCTATGAAAGAATTCTCTAAATTGCTTCTGCGAATTCCTCTTACCTGGTTGGTAATCATTTCTGAAGATGTATTGAAGTCTGCATTCGAAGTTGAAGCACAAGTGCTGGGCATCACCTCAATCTCAACTTCACCTTCAGAATCACTGCCCGATGAATGTCCTTGATCAACTGTATTGGGCACATACTCGTCAACTTCATTATCGGATACATCTTCATCAGATAACTCTGCTACAAATTCACCTTTTGACAAATTCTGTAGACACTAATAGCTCCTGCTGAGTCAAATATCGGCGAGACATGATAACAGCAGAAATAATAAAAATCATAATGTAAAATTAATCAAAATACAGATTGAACATGCAATTGCAAAGAGTATACTCAAACTACATAATAACAAATATTTTCAATGTATTTTATACATAAAATAAGTAAAAACTTCCCAGAAAAAATGAACAAAAATTAGACTACCTCGTCATTAGGACCGTGTTTTTCTAGGTAGACATCAACATAACACATATATTCAAAATGTAATTATACCAAGTACCTTGAATCCTCAAGTAAATAATAAAGTCTCAAATCATAAATTTTGTAAAATAAATATGAATGAGTAATACTCTAGACTAATGAGGGTCGAAAATAGAAAGCAGTCAAAATGACTGCTATATGGTAGTTCTAGGTATACGTTACCATATCTTAAAAAGTAATTACGCTAAGTACCTGCAAAAGAGAAATTATAATCTTCAAATAGATCTAGGAAAAGTCATAATTTATCAAGTTTCTAAAACATTTATGAATAGGTAATACAGAGTGTCAAAAATGAAAAGCAGTCAAAATGACCGCTCTGGTGCTTCTAGTGTTAATCCACTATCAACTCCTACGAGATACTTGAAAATAGAAACTAAAAATTTCTAAGAATTAACCTATTGGGGCCTCTTA
Source organism: Diabrotica undecimpunctata (assembly GCF_040954645.1). NCBI lineage: Eukaryota > Metazoa > Arthropoda > Insecta > Coleoptera > Chrysomelidae > Diabrotica > Diabrotica undecimpunctata. The sequence continues at coordinate 101,098,841 of NC_092804.1, read as the reverse complement.
TTATGTTTTGGATTATGTGACAGTGGTTTAAATGGTTTTATAAACTTAGACAAGAAAAATTGTAATGTAGTTTATGTTCTGAAGTTGAGCAGTTACTTTTGGAGTGTACAAAGTGTTAAAAAGTTTTAACCAGTGTACCTAGTTAAAATGTCGAATAAAGCGAATGTGTCTTAGGGGATCAAAACATATCTAGAATTGGTCATAGGTACAGAAAAAGTATTTTGTTCAGCATGCAGTAAAATTCTAAATAAATAACGTTACAACTAACAAGAAGTAAACCTAATAATTTTAAATCATATTAGAATAACCAAATTATATAAAATATATATTTTTCAATTCTAAGTTATTTTAATATTGTTCTAAAGCTATTTTCTTGTGGCATTTTAAAGTAATCACTATTTATGAATGGGAATAAGCCACAATTAAAGGTTAAAGTAAGTTTATTAACGTTTCAATTTCCACTTCGATTTCGATTTCGTATTAATAATACATTTATCCCTCACAAAGAACAATACAAACACACTTTTGAAATCAGTAGATGACAAAGATCTATGATAGACTATATTCTGTCGAATATAGAGTTACAGCCCTCTCAAATCTTGGATGTAAGAGCACTAATATCAGTAGAAATAGAAAGCGATCATAAATTGGTATTGTGCAAAATTCGAATAAAAACACATATATGTAACAACAAAACACCAGAATACACCACAAAGATAAAAGTCGAAAGCTTACAGGATGACTCCACAAGATACCTATTCTAAAAAAAATAATAACCGAAAAAAGCAGAAACACATATATCACAGAAAGTGACGAAGTCGAAAAAAGCTGGGCAAAACTTAAGTCTAATAACTTAGCCTCGGCCAAGAAAGTTCTTGGTGAAAGAAATATAAATAAAAATAAATTAAACTCCATGGTTTTGTGCAGAAGTGAAAGAAAAATGCAAAGAAAAAAAAGCTTAACCAAAAAACATGAAAACATAAGAGGCATACCATAATTATAAGACAGTTAGAAACGAAACATACACACTTGTAAGAAAAATAAAAAAGTTATCACTGAGAACGCTTTTCGACAGAAATGGAAAGACATATGGCGCTTCAGAAGAGGTCCAAGAACGGAGGTAAAGGAACTAATAGAACCAAAACACATAAAAAACGATACTTCGATTGGCTACCTAAAAAAGCTCTATGCAGAAGTAGAACAAACAACGCTAGAACTGGAACCACCAGAAATTACCACAAATGAAGAACTTAATATAAATGTATAGGAAGTTTGAAAAAAACTTGAAAACCTGAAGAACAGAAAAGCAGCAGGTAAAGAGGGAATACCAAACAAATGACTAAAATATTGTGGAGCAGCAATGACAGAACAATTAACAACAGTAATTAATAAAATAATATAACACAATAAAATACCAGAAGATTGGAGAGAAGGAAGACCCTCTCTCCTGTATAGTGTCAAATCTGACTCTAGAGAAAGTAATACGTATGTCGCAAATCACAAGCAATGGTTCAATATATAATAAGTCAGTGCAAATCCTGGCCTATGCGGATGATATCAATATTGAAGGGAAAACGGAAAACGCTGTACAAGCGACTTATGTAGCAATAAAAGAATCAGCTACAAAAATGGGTTTAATATTAAACACCAACAAAACGAAGTATATGAAACGCAACCACAAATCCTACGACCAGTGAACGGATTTGTATACCTAGGAACGCTTCTTAACACTGAAAATAATACTACCGCAGAAAAAAATCGCAGAATTTGCGCGGCCAACAGATGCTATTTTGGCCTCAATCTCTTTCTTAAATCCAAAAAATGTAAATCCTACAAAACAATAATACGCCCAGTCCTAACATATGGTTCAGAGACCTGGACTCCTCTTTAAGTGCTGTCTTCTTAGCAAAGGTTGGCGATGACCTCTGCAAAGTCTTCCCTATTTTGGGCTTTCCTTATACTTTGAAAGTCTAATTCTGTCTAATCTTTAATGTTGTGCAGCCAGGTCATTTGTCGTCTACCCGGGCCGCGTCTGCCTTCTACATTAAGCTGACGGAAGTTATACCTGTCGTGTCTAAATATGTGTCCAAGATAAGACGTTTTACGCTTCTTGACAATTTCTATGAGTTCACGTTCTCTATTCATACGCCTTAAAACTTCTTCATTTCTAACGCGGTCGGTCCATGGAATTTGAAGAACGCTCTTTGATAGACCCAGTGGCCCGAGAAAAAGAGAAAGTTTCAGAACAAGGTTCCTTGGAGAACGAGCGAACCAAAAAAGGACAAAAAAAGAGATAAAAAAAGCCAGAAAACTACAGCAGTTTTCACTTGTTAAATAATACCTTAAAACTTACAACTAAAATTTTACGTGCTAATAAATCAAAGCATAAGTTAAGCAGATGAACAACAGGGTTTTCGTAATGGAAGATGGTATACAGATGCAATATTCGTTATAAAGCAAATTACTGAAAAATCATTAGAGTATAATAGACCAGCATTTCTGTGTCTGATTAACTTAAAGAAAGCGTTTGACAGAGTAAGACTAAAAGATGTAATCTATCTTCTGTAAATAGAGAAGTTCCCCTAAATATTATGAAAACTATCGCAATATTCACCAAAATAACAAAATGGAAGTCAGAATAGATGGACAACTTATAGAACCTATAGAAATAGGCAGCAGAATAAGACAAGGGGATTCATTGAGCCCCGTGCTCTTCAATTTGATCATGGATGAATGCATCAAAAGCGTTAACAAAGGAAGAGAAAAACAAAGAAATAAAAATGCTTTGTTATGCAAACGACGCAATATTGATAGCCCAAGATAAAGTTCTACAGATTTAACATAAGAGCAAAAGAATTTAATATGACAATCTCATCTCAGAAAACTAAAACAATAGTAGTCAGCAAAGAACTAACCAGATGTAAAACAGAAATTGATGGCATCAGTATTAAACAAGTAATGGAATTAAAATACCTGAAAGTTACACTGTCTAGCTATGGAGACTGGACAAAGAAGTGAGAGATCAAGTACAAAAAGAAAATAAACTGGCAGGATGCCTCAATAACACTATATGGCAAACAGACACATTAACACTGAGATGAAGTCAAGAATTTATAAAGCCAGTGTAAGACTAATAATGACATATGCCTCAGAAACAAGACCTCACACAGCCACAACGCAAAGGCTACTGGAAACTGCAGAGATGAGAGTACTGAGAAGAATTACAGAAAATACGCTAAGAGATCGAAAATAAAGACATTAGAAGTAAATGTAGCAAAAAATGGACAGTGTATAACTGAATGGACACAAAATAGAAAAAAAGAATAGAATAACCACGTTAGCAAAATGGAGGAGACCTGTGTGGTTAAAATAGCAAGAGATAAGTCACCAATCGGCAGAAGAAGTATCGGACGACCACACAAAAGATGGAGTGACAACCTTCCATAGAGGTATTAATCCGCCAATGAACAAGCAGAATTGCTTGTAAAGAGGAAGAAAAAGAAGATTTCGATTTTAGGAGAACAATTTACGAATGAAGAGGTATGAATCCGCCAATAAACAAGCAGAATTGCTTGTAAAGAGGAAAAAGAAGAGGATTTCGATTTCAAGAGAACGATTTACGAATGTAGAGGTATTAATCCGCCAATGAACAAGCAGAATTGCTTGTAAAGAGGAAGAAGAAGATTTCGATTTCAGGAGAACGATTTACGAAGTAGAAACTGAAATGTCAATAAACTTACTTTAATCTTTAATTATTGTGGCTTATTCCCATTAAAATAGTAATTACTCCAAGCTATTTTGTTACACATTTAAATGTTTTAAATACCCCTTGATCTAAAAATTATTTAGTTGACATACTGAAGGATTTTGTTTTGCAAAAACCACACGAAAAAAAAATTCCAAATAGTTCAGTATTGCAAAACTGCTTTACACATGGCCAAAAAAAAACTAGATTTGGGAGAGAAAAAGCAGGATTTAATATCTACATAGGTGTTTAAAATTCTGACAGAACATTATCTGCCTGTTCCATTAGCTTCAATTACCTATTCAGATTACAGTGCCTTCTTAATAGACCCGCTACGGCTTTGTCAAACAATAAGATGCATTTAACATAAATATTGCTAACTATCGTCAATTAAAATTCGTATATCCAAAATGTTCAAAGGCTCACCTATAAGGCTCAACATTTTGATTTTTTAAAGCAGCTTGTCGCGAACGGCAAAACTAACATCTACATAAACTAGTACATTCAACTTCTAACATCTACATAACAAACTAGTTGCAGATGTATAAAATCGGCATTCTCGCAAACTTAAAGCTGACACATATAAACGGTTTTTTAACATTAATATTCATTTTTTTATCATATCTCCATTTTACAGTAATCTCATCGCAAAGTTGACGATAATTTAGAGAGACGAATTGTTTCCAGAAACGTTTTGGGGAGAAGACCAAGAGGACGGTTACCAACCAAATGGTCCGACCAAATTTAGAATTGAGCAAGCCACTTATATTCCGTGAAACCTTTAGAGCAGCTAACAATAATGACCAATGCAGAAACTACTTGGAGTGTATTCCAGTTGTATGCCTTCCCTACTGGGACGTAGAGGAAATGACAAAATTCTAAAATCAAAAGAAATAAAGACCTACCTCCCAACAAAAACTTTCATCTCTTGTCCGATCAATCAAAGACAACATTCCAAGTGAACGACACGGAGTTTATGAAATTTCTTATGCAGACTACCCCCTGTAATAGTATTCCTAAAATATTAGAATTCATTTATATAAAATATTATAATTCATACTCGTGTAATATAGTTTCGCATTTTGTTTATATAAATATGTTTAGTAATTCGAATCGAGGACATAAATAAGGGAACAAACTTGACACGAATAATTAAAGTGCTGACACAGGCAAGGCCAGGGCTATTAAAAGCAACAACAAGAATTATCTAGAGATCAGAACTAATTTAACGTCAAGATGGCAAGTTAATGCATCACGCATTGTCAACGTCAACTAAGTACTATTATATTTAAGATACTTAACAGTGTAAGAGTGTACAGTAGTGTTTAAATAAATCGTTACATAAGTCAACAACACGTTATTTACTACGTACAACATTATTTAATATATAGGCCAAACAAATCGTAGAATCCAAAATAGGATTTATGAACATCCATTTCTGTTTGCCATTCTGACTTAATTTCAGCTCTAGGTAACATCACCTTCATCAAAAAAGGCATCAAACGGCATACGGTTACCTTCGACTTGGAGACCTCTCATAAAGAATATAACGTCCGCTCCACCCGTCAATCAAAATCCTACTATCAAAAATGTTCGCGTCAATCACCACGCTAACTCCCACGCCAACCTCCACCCAAGTTACCTCACCATAGACGGTATAAATGACCCGTCTCCTATTCATACCACCAGTAATGCATTAAGTACTGATCAGTGTAGTAGTGTCTGGGGGCTCAGGAGATTAAGACCTGGAAGGCCCTGAAGACTGTTGAGTTTAATATTAATTCCTGTAATAGTATTAATCGTAGCTTAGGTTTAATTGTACTAACCGCAATAACCTTTTGGAACATATATATATATATATATATATATATATATATATATATATATATATATGTATATACGCCGGTATATACAGATTGAACCAATTTAAAACGGAACATACAATTTAATATATGTCTGTTTGAACTGCATTTGAAATAGTGGACCAATATAAAACTTGGACAAAAATAAATACATACCCGGTGATAGACATTGTATAAAATATCGTTCAACTATCTGTCTCCTTTAAAGGAAAGAGGAGTTTGCCTAATAGTCGGAGAGATAGAGCCGAAATTTTGAACTGATCAGTAATATGGCATTTCTCTATTGGAATATATTCATTGTATCTGGGTTAAGACTTTGCCTTACAGGCGGACGTCCCTCGTGGTACAGGGGGTGGCTATACAGGGATGAAGTTGAAATTTTTTTCGGAAAAATTAACGATCGATAATATGGCTGAAAATTTGCCCAGAGTAAGATCTTGGTATAACTAGACGAAATCCCAAAGGGCGGACGCGAGAGTGGATACATAAGGGGTGGCGGACAGGGGTGAAGTTGCAATTTTTTGGGGAAAAATTAACGATAAGTAATATGTCCGCCATTTTCATGGCTTATTATTTAGCCCCTAAAAACTCTAAATCCAAAAGGGCGGACAGCTGGGTTGGTACAGAGAGCCACAAAACGGGGTCAAATGTACCACTTGCCTGCGCATTTTAGGTCTCGGTAACAATTTTCAAACTGATTTTATTATGATATTTTTATACCGATTGATTTGAAAATTTGTATGCTCACTGCTGTTACTATTCTGAGAAGCGTCAAGTAGAGTTTTCCTCAAAATTTTCCAAAAAAATTTCCGTAAATGAAAATTTTCGTAATTTTTTGAGGTAAAATCTAATTTGTAGAATCCTTTCAATTTTCTGTAAGTTATACCATGATTTTTTTCCAAAAATTTTCAAACGATTTTTCCGATAAGAAAAAAAAATTTAGAAAAACTTCGTCATTTTTCTCACTCTCATTGATGTTATCACATTCATAATCTTCGTCACTTTTACTTTCAATAATATCACATTCATTATCTGCTTCATTTTCAATCACTACTTCTCGAACTGATTCTGGCATCTGAGGTCCACTAAACCATTTGAATTTATATGTTTCATCTTCAAACTCCCAACCATGTTCTTCAACAATCAATTCTGTTGGTACTTTTTTTATGAGCATTTGTCCAAATATTTGAAATATAATGAGCTCGCAGTAGATGTTGGTGTAATTCATCTTGACATGGTGGTAAGCTTGAAGCATCGAAATTTTTTAGTTTTTTTTTAAGGCTCGTTCACATCATGCAACTTATACTGCCGGTTAAATAGTAAAAATCTGACATCGTTTACTTTTCTTTTTGGAATTGTTCTCGTCAGTCCTGTTCCATATAAGTGACTAAGGTTTCAAAAACTTCATTACAATCGAAGTCAGTCAAATCGAAGTTGAATAAAAGCATCTTGATACTTATTACATTTAGCGCATGCGTCTAGAATTACTGATCTAAATGAACGCGCATCATTATTATTTTAATATTTTAAAATAATAATGATGCAAAATTAATGTCCAAACAGAATTTGTAAAATTATAATTAACTAATGAAAAAAAATTCAATCAACTTGAAAGTTAAAAAAAAATCGGTTGCCTGTAAAGTCGGTTTTACGGGCGAAGATTTTACGTGACAACGTCTTTTTCTCGGTAGAATATTTATTGATATGAATATTACTAAATTGCACAATAGGAACAAGGAATTTAATGAAAATAAGAATTGCACAAATTTTAACTATAGAAATATATTTTGTTTACTAAAACATTGTACATGTAAACTTAAACTTAACTAATTTCTATTTAAGTGATTTTGTTGAGGATAGGACGATGATAGGAGAAATATGAAATGAAAGGAAGTGTTTCTGCTGTAATGTGTCTTGAACGCCAAGAACGCTCGAGAAAGACAGAGACACAAGCACGGAAGCACGCACCGATTCAACGCGCCTAATTCTCTACTGCTGCGCGCGCAGCGGACCGATCATGTTTGAGTGGGAGAGAGACGCAAGGCATTCGCCGGTCCGGCGGGCCTCTCTCTCGTTCGGTGACTCACTGTAACAGACGTGAGCGGGCGTTACACTTTTTCATGAATGACTCCGAGCCACAACCTAATTTAAGACGTTGTCACGTCAAAAACATATTGAAAATATCTACAAAGTAAATTTCAAAACTTAAAAAATTGATAATTCCACTATTAAATTGATTTTTATTAATAATTATTTATAAAATGTTAAAGGAATTCTACAATTTGAATTTTACCTATTGATAAATAGAAATAATATATTTTGTATTTGATTATTAATGTAATAATAAATCAAATTTTTCTTATATCTGAACAATCATTATTTATGCAATGTAAATTTAAAAACCTTTTTATTGTAATAAAAAATAAGTAAAATTACTATTTGGTATACCAAAAATATTTAATAGTTAACATTATAAATTCGGCCCTATCTCTTGGACTATAAGGAAGCGATAAGTGGATTGACAGCATAATAACTGCTTTTTAAGTCTAGTTTTTCAGTGATTCTAGGCAACCTATTTGGGTGGAGTTTTGACTTGTTCTTGAATGAGTTCCGAATCCAGTAGCCCGCTGAAGTATTGGATTTTTATAATATAATTATTTGACAACCTTTTGTTGGCCAACCACCTAGAGCGGAGTTGAGCCGAAATACATTGATTTCGTATGTTCCGTTTTAAATTCGTTCAATCTGTATAATAAAAAAATCAAAATATTTAAAAATTACTAAAAAAATGTTTTATATCTACTTTCCTTGCTAATAACATTAAAACGATTTATTTTAGAGCAAAGTCGGACAGAAATAAGATATCGATAATTAAATTTTCTATAAGATAAGACTGGTTAAAAATGTTAATGTAATGTAATTTTTTACCGTTGCTGCAAAAGAGAAATAAATACAAAAAAGTGGGGAAACAATCCTCTTCTTATTCTATGTTTTTCAATCACTTTTGACTTTCATAATCCGCCTAGAAAATTTTTATAATAGAATAAAACAGTCCACTAAATTTCATTAAAATTAATTTAATTAATTGCACATAATAATTTTGCAATTTAATTTTTTTTAAATTGAAAATCTATAACATTTTTCACAACAAAAACTAGGTCACAAAATAGAAGTTTACAAATTTTTTAACATATAAAAAGCACTTCCCTATCTAACTTATTTTATAGCATTAAAATCGAATTATTTTGGCAGCCTCAGAAATGAAAAATTATAAACAATTTTTTATTTTTAAAATAGAATATCTCCGTAACTATTTGTTTTAATTAAATTCAGAAAACGGCGGCGTGGGAAAAGACTCGGCAGGACGTGTTTTTGACAACCAGTCAAAGTTAACCGAGGTTTGCGACAAAGTTGTAAATACTAAGATGGTAATGTTAAGAAGTATAGCTCACAAACAATGGTGCGCGGACTTTCAAACATTAATGACTTTATACAGATACCTAATTCGCTCAAATCTTGAATATGGGTCAGTCGCGTAGAACTAGGCAAAATACTAAAAATTCTCGATCCAGTTCATAATTCCGCAATTAGGATAGCATTGGAGGTACATTACACAAGCCCTATTAAGAGCATGTACTGTGAATCTGGGTAGCCTTCTCTTCAGCTTTGAAGGGAATATTTAAGTCTTTCATATGCTACCAACCTTTCCTGAAAAGAAACACTTTTGCTGACAGACTTTTCTCGACGTTTTAGTCACAAAGAAGATTAGATTCACCATTCTATCATCGTATCAGCACAATTCTAAATAAACTAGACATCACTCTACCTCCTATATACACACTTACAAATTCTGATAATTCTCACCATGGACAATACCTCTCCCAAAGTGCGATATCAGTCTTACATCATTTAAAATATCTGATACTTCATCATACCTCTTTAAAACCAAAGCCTTAGAAAAGTTAAATAGTCATCACAAGTCCATCCACATTTATACTAATGCGTCAAAATCGGAAAATGGAGTGAATGCTGCATTTGTAACAACCAGCGAAGGACGGTCATTTTAACTCCCTAAGGAATTGACTGTATTCTCTGCTGAACTAGTTGCCATTCTCCAGGCAATAAAATCCGTCAATAAAAATAACATTGTTAATAGCCTACTAATTAGTGATTCATTGAGTTCATTATCCGCATTAAACAAACTTTTTACTAAACACCCTATTTTAAGTTTAATTTAGTCGGAACTCATATGCCAAATCAATCATCGAACTGTTCAGTCTTTTTGGACCCCTTCACATTGTGGAATAAAAGAAAATGAAAGAGTCGACAATGTTGCAAGACAAGCATTTGAGAAATCAATTTCATTGTCAATGTCTACTTATCACCACTTTGATGTCAAACAATATTTTAAAAAGAAAATAAGGAACAAATGGCAAGAAACATGAAATGTCTCAAATTCTAACCTTAGATCTGTAAAATAAACTGTCCTACCATGGAGGCTACCTATGAAAATAAGAGATCAAGTTATCATCACCAGACTACGATTAGGACACACCAAGATCACACACGATTTCCTACTACAGAAGCAACCCAAACCTTACGCGTGTAAAATGTTACGCGTGTGATAGTGATCTAACAGTACATCACTTACTAGTGGAGTGTCCGTTATACGCATTTAAAAGACAACATGAACAGTTACCTACAACAATAAAATACATTCTTAGTGAACATAGTGACCACAATCGTACCATACTTTTTTTGGTTTCCTCAGGACTAAGCAACAAAATCTAATTGTATTCTTGTTTTTTTGTTTTTTTTATATTTATGTTATCTGTAAAATCGACCATTGCTAATAACCCTTGTGCTTGAAGCAGTTTCAAATAAAAAAAAAAAAAAATACTATGGTAACCATTACCTTTTCCTTTCTTAGCTCTCTCTTTTGATATCTTGATATCTTTATAAATTTTGATATCTTTAAGATATTCATAACATATTTATATTATACGAGTAGTTATAAAAACGAACGGTATTGCGCGTCAAAAATACCATAAAACCTAGGTTGAAGAAAATTTAGTTTCAATGTTCAAAATTACTATATTATGTAAAAATATATTTTTTGACATTTTCTAACAGTTTAAGATTCACTATGGAATTTAATTAAAATTAAATTTGTGAAACTTTAAACTAAATGTGCTTTATATTTTACTAGAACAGTAAACGGATTCGCCTACAAAACACAACTAAAGAGAATTTTCCCTAGCAATATTGTAAAATTTCATTTTCCTATTCAGTTAAATGATGCACCGGAAATCATCGCATTAACAAATACAAAGGTAATGAGATTAAATATACAAAGAATATAAACCCTATATATAGTTTAAAGATTTTGGAATTTCTATTAACTTTACACGCTTTCTATTAACATAATTACTGTGCATGTATTACAAAGTTATTACGTATTTTTCGTTTCAGACTTTATAGAAATTTATGTTATATAATAAAGGATAGAAAAGGTCATAAAGGACAAAAAATTATTCTTCTATATATTTATTAGTTGTGGGATTTATTGCTTGCAAATGGTCTTTGTTCTTAGTTTTCCGTAAATAATTTGTAAAACTGGTTTTCTTTTCTTATTTGCTATCTTTTCTTGAATCAATATTTATTTCTTGCTATTTTTTACAATCTTAATTAACCTTACAATTTTTTTAAGACTGCTGTTAATCATCACTAAATATTGAAATAAATTGGTTATTTGATTGGTTTTTGAGACAAATCTAAAGTATCAGCAGCAGTTCATCTTAGTTTACCCTCTTTAAGTAAGAGCTGTTCTTGAGTAATGGACAATTCTACTTGTTTTGTACCTTTACACAACTTTCGGAGTGTATTCTTTTTGTTTCCCTTTCTATGTATAATTTCTATGTACTCTATGTACAATCGAACTATAAGGAAACTGGATGCATTCTTGTTGCCGTGAAAATAAATTTTTATAGCATTTTTCATGTAAAAATGCTTGCACGTCATTCAAGATTTACGACGTCAGAACCCCACAGCGTTGCTAAAACATAAGAATAGTTAGTAAGTGAGGAATTTTTAAAATGTCAACTATTTGTCAAACTATTATATTAACAGTAAATACACTTAGTTTTAAGACTACTGCAACACACTAAAATACATAAGAAAACATTTTAATACAAAATTATATATTCTAAATTTTAAACTTACCTCTCTTAGGGCTTTAATAGTAAAAACGTCCCGTCATTATTTCTTGTTCAAAATAATCTATCTTATATGAAAGTTTATCAGCTTTCTACAGACTATTTATTTGTTTTGGCATAGCACAATCACAATACACAACAATAATTAGTTTTTAAAGCTATTAATCTAAATTTAATATGTATTTATAATTACAATTTATTAATATATATTATATTATGATCAAATTGTGTAAGAAATCAAAACGTAAACAAAATTCTTACTATAAAAAAGCGGCAACACTTTATACATTTCTGCCACGCGCTGAACTGTCAATAAAATTTAAAGTATTCGCGTATCAGTTGCGTACAATTGTCTAATCTATTTAATTAAATTTATTATTTTGTGGAATATTAGACTTACAGAGTTATTTCATAAAGTTTATATTATTAATAATAACAAATGTTTTTGGTTATTTAATCAATATAATTCTAAAATTCCCAATATAATGATGATTACACTTTTCTGATTATTATACCATGTTGACGCCTATGAAAGATCGAGCAGTTCCGTATGGGTTTCGTATTATTAGCTGTGTTAGGAAAACTTGAACTCTGACGTTGACGTTCTGGAAATTTTAAATATAAGTGACGTCACTTTATATAAATTGTGACGTGCACGCATTTTTATATGAAAAATACTATACATCAGTTCTTATGTAAAACAGTTCATATGTTTCTAGATTTTTGTAAACGAACCCCCATAGTTATATATCGTACACCTATGTAATTCTTAGGATTTACTTACAGATTGTCTTCCGTGTAACCTATAAAAGTTTTTAACTTTTAATGTCAAGTTCGTCGATTTTTTATTAACATGCTCTTTCAATCTTAGTCATACATCTGGATTCATTTTCAGTTGTTTTTATTTACTCTTACAAGAAAAATGGGAGGATACGGTCAAACTGATCAATTACCTGAGGCCACTGACATAATTAAGTGACAACTATGTTTATTTTACTTTTTTTTTTCTTTTATTTTGTAGACATCGCATAGACATAGACTCCGTTTTTTAATTTGCTTCAGTAAGTAATCATTTCATCATTTTCGTTGCCTTTCCTTCAATCGTCTTCCCATTGCGGAAACGTCTCTTGCCGTTTATAATACTATATTTGTTGACATTTGGCTTATAGGATCGTTTCATTCTTCCATTTTATTTATTACCTAGTCCTTAATGTTCTTCACTTTGCATCTCCGTCGTACATTTGTACTTCTAGCTCTGTCCCATAGTGTCTTACCATCGATTTTTTCTGAGGGTTTACATCTCTCCTGTTTTTAGCATTCTTTTCTCGGATGACTGTTTCGTAAATTCTACCTTTAATTTCGTTCCCAATATTTATATTTCTCCATATTGTTTCATTCACGCAACCTGCAGCTCTGTTTGCTCTATTTACCTGATCTTCCACTTCTGTTTTAAGTTTTCCATAGCTAGATAGTGTAATGACTGGATATTTAAACTCCAACACTTATTCTATTATTTAACCCTCCAGCGCTAAGTTACATCTTACTAGATTTGCTGTTAAAACTGTGCATTTTTTTTTTGGGGAAATTAAAATATTAAATTTTCTGGCGGTTATATTAAATTGGTGCAGAATATTGTATTCTTATGTTTTCACTTGCCTCATTATAAATATAACGTCGGTGCATGATCTTTCTGATCTAAAACCTTACTGTCCTTCTGCTAGTATTGTAATTTTATTCAGTTTACTTGTTATCTCTTTGGTTGATGATTTTAGTGTTGTGTTTCATAAAGTAATTTCTCTGTAATTCTGCAGGTCCCATTTGCCTCCCTTTTTGATGAGAAGTATTAGAATGCTTGATCTCCATTTTTGTGGTATTCTGTTTTGTTCTATTATCTTTTGGATTAACTTTAATAGTTATTTGCTTAGATTTGGTCTTCCGTACTTATTTGGTATTATGTCTTCTCCTGGTGATTTTCAATTTTTTAATTTTCTTAATGCTTCTTTTACCTGAGGCGTAGATAATGAACAACTTCTAGTTCACAATACTTAACGAAGACCACGTTGATCAAATCAAAAAGCTTCATTGGGGGTGGTTAAGGATATAGATGGTAGAAAAGTACAGACAAAAGACAGATAAATAAACGATAGGTAATTATTAGATATTAGATAACAAAACATTTCTTTCAAGGACTTCAGAAAAATATACGTGAAAAAACATATCAGCAAATTATCAACAGAATCATGAAAATAGACGTATTTACCCATAAGCTGTAAAAAAGATTACATATTCAATAAAATGCTTTAAAATAATTATATCGTCTTTACAGAAATAAAATAATAAACCTCGAAAAATTGTTAATTAATACTCAAAAAATATATATACAAATATATGCCGATATCGGAAATTAATGATCAACATAATTGAATCATCTCTTAAAATGTTTAAAAAAACTTAAAATAAATCTAAAATATGAGCTATAATCTCCATGAGCTACGAACCTATAAAAAACATATAGCTTTTCGATTCTGCCCAAAATATGGTACAAAAAAGAATAAAACATAAAATTCTTTTCAAGGCAGAAAAATATAATACTTTTTTTTAATAATGAAGTTAAATATGATTTCATAAAAACAACTTTAACTAAATTAGGCCAAAATAAAATAAAGGATTTACTCATAACAACCCATATTCAATGTTCAATGCCTTTGAAGGAAACATATGATATGACCGTAACAGATGGGCTTCGGTAGTATTTAAAAGGGCCGCAAGTTTGGTGCTTTTAAAAAACTCCTTTTCTAGTGAACCAGAATAAAGTGTTGTTAATCCTATCGGCAGAAATCAGATAGTATAGGCATCGAGCAAAAAGACAAAAGAGGGAATCTAATCGTTATGAAAAGGAGACCAAAAAAATGGCCTCTGATGGCGGACATATATATGGAAATGCGAATGCGCGAAATTTAAATTTCATGACACTTCACAATAATCATACAGTGGTGTAGGGGTTCTAATTTATCAATTTATTTATTTTATATTACATAATATTTTATATTACATAATATTTTATATTATATAATATTTTATATTTTATAATTTATCTATTTATTTATTTTATATTAATATATCTATTGATTATATCTATATGATTGTTTTAATTAGGAAAATATTTCATGTTTTTATATATATACATCGGTTTAGAACGTCTTTCGGCGTTGTCCAATACCTAAACACCATCTCTTCCTATCTTCGCAGTCGTTTGTTGTTAAATTTCTTTCGCTCATGGACTTGTTTACGCCGTGTTGCCATTCTAATCTGGGTCTTCCTCTTTTCCGTCGACTTATCGGTTGCCATTCTACTACTTTTTTGGGGAGTCTTGTTGCTGGCATCCGTTGAACATGCCCACACCACCTTAATTGTTTCTTCTCTATATCTTGAGTTATATTTCCTTCTATTCCCATACGTTGTTTTATTACATCATTTCTGATTTGGTCTCGTCTGGAAATACCTAAAAATCTTCTCATTGCATCCATCTCTACTGCTTCTATTCGCTTTTTGTTCTTTTCACTAATTCTCCATGTTTCAGCGACATAAAGAAGAGTAGTTTTAATCATGGTCTCATATATATATATATATATATTAAATTTTCTTCCTTTAGTTATCTCTTTACTCCATAGTATACCATTGAGACATCCTAAGACTTTCTTTGCTTGAGTGATTCGTTTTTCTATTTCCCGTGTATCAGTTCCTGTATTGTCAAAGGCAACACCCAAGTAGTCATAGCTCTGACAGCAGGAAATATGTTGTCCGTTTTCGAGGTCTATGTTATCTGACTCGTTTCCAATACAAAGATATTTGGTTTTTGTTGTATTGGCATTCATTCCCCAGTCTTTATATTCTTCTATCAGTTTTCTAAGCATGTACTGTATGTCTTCCCTGTCGGTCGGTAGCACTACCTGGTCATCAGCAAACTGAAGTGTATATATACATTCATTACTAAGCTCTATACCCATCCTATGCACCTTTCTTTTCCATTTTTCCAATGCCGCTGCAACATAAATCTTGAATAAGGTTGGTTCTTGTACAGCATTTATCAATGTGTGGTTGATGTTGGATCTTTTCAACGTTGTCCACAGTTTTGTTAAGGGGATGTTGTCATGTTTTTTATAAAGTCATAAAACAGTAGCTATAAAATATTTTTTAGAATGTGTCTTAGACGAGAATTATTGTTAATTTTAGCATAAAATGATCTTGATAAAAAATTGCGATTGTAAAACACCTTAAAATCAAATAACCTTTAAATTTTTTAAACTCTACTTCTTTTTCGTGATATATAAACCTACCCATTAGAGTATTGAAGTAAACATCTAATGACAGATCCATAAACAATTTCAAATTAGTAATAAAATTGTCAAAAACAGAGCAAGAAATATAAAATAATGGAGAAAACTTGTACAAAGATTAGCTGGAGCATAATCAAGACAAAAGATGCACCAACCTAGCCAGTCAGCCATATTACATCACTAGTCTAGAAACGCAATAACATATAATAGGGGAGAGTGTTGTACCTCGGACCGGGTTGTACCTCGGGTCAGTTGACTTTCTTTCTTACCCACTGCAGATTTCTCTTCGATTTGGTTGAATTAGTGGTTTAATAATAGCAGCGGTAGATGGCATCTAAATACACCTATCAAAAAATTGCAGCGTGGTGACTTGCAGAGCGTTTTGTGTTTTGTTTGATCGTAAGTAAATTATTTACCTATTTGTTATCTGTTAAAATCCGCTTCAAATGTAAATATATATATTTTATTATTATCTGTAATGGACAATATATATTTACGCTTGATAATCATGAATGTATTTTTTGTCTAACCGCATAACCTAATATTAGAAAACAAAAAACAGCTGAAATTGTTACGTTGTGTACCTTGGGTCACCGGTAGGTCGTGTACCTTGGACCGGACCAAGGTACAATCTTATTGCGAATTAACATTATTTTGACTTTTATTTAAATTAATTGGTGTGTCTGTTACCAAAAAAACCTTTTATTATTGTTTCAGATAGTCATTTTAAAATGCCGAGAAGTAAAGTGGGTATCAAAAGACCACATTTAAATGCCCAGGATTTAACTGCAGCCGCAAATAAATGCATAAGTGGTGAATTATCAATTAGGGAAGCAGCAAAGTGCTATAACATATCAAAAACCACGCTGATCAGGCACGTAAAATCCTTCAGGCAGTCGGGGGCTTCAGAATTTTCTTATGTTGCTGCCAATAATGTAAAACAAGTTTTTAATAATGAAGAGGAAGCTGAGTTAAAAGTATATCTTCTCACTGCTGCACGCCTCCACTATGGTTTGACGAAAATGGAAGTTCGTACTTTAGCATACCAGTATGCAACTGCAAATAACAAGTCTTATCCGCCTTCTTGGGACCAAAAAAAGATAGCTGGCAAGGAATGGCTGAGGCAGTTTCTTAGAAGACATGAAGATTTATCACTTCGTAAACCAGAACCTACAAGTTTGGCCAGATCAACATCCTTCAATAAAACAAATATATCTTCCTTTTTTAAGAACTACAAAGAAGCTTTGTCTCGTGGAGATTTTTCCCCAGAAAAAATTTAGAATTGTGACGAGACAGGGTTAACGACTGTCCATGTACCACCAAAAATTGTAGGACCTAAGGGAATAAAACAATTAGGTCAAATGACAAGTGGAAAGCGAGGTCAAAATGTAACCTTGATAGCCTCAATAAATGCAATCGGAAATCATATTCCGCCAATGATGATATTTTCGAGGGTTAATTTTAAGCCTCACATGCTAAAAGGTTGTCCAGTTGGAACTATAGGAGGTGCAAATTCGTCCGGCTGGTCAAACGAAATATTGTTTTTGGAATACCTACAACACTTTAAAAATCATGTGAAACCAACAGTTGAAAATCCAGTTATATTACTTTTGGATAATCACGATAGCCACGTGAATGTAAGTGTCATTAATTTCTGTAAGAAGAATGGAATTCTACCGATAACGTTTCATCCCCACACCAGCCACAAAATGCAACCGCTCGATCGAACAGTTTTTGGACCGATGAAAACTTACTATAATACCGCCTGTAGTGAGTGGATGATTATGCACCCTGGACAACCTATTACGATTTACGATATAGCCGAACTTGCAGGTAAGGCATTTCCAAAAGCATTTACTACATCTAATATCCAGAAGGGATTTGAGGTGAGCGGTCTCTATCCCGTCAATTAAAACATTTTTGAAGATAATGAGTTTCTGTCTTCGTATGTAACTGATCGTCCTTTAAACCAGCTTACTGACAGTCGCGAGCAAGTCAATGTTGAACAGGACGGGGAAAAAACTAAAACTACAGTTAATGAAATGGAAGTCTCTACTCCTTCTACCTCAAATATTCGTCAAGCAGGAACTTCAGGAAGTTCTATTACACCTGAAATGTTGCGACCCTATCCAAAGGCACCTGTTCGCAAAAAGAAGTTAGGAAGAGCAGAAGGAAAGTCACGAATACTTACCGATACTCCAGAGAAAGATGAAATAGCTACGCTTAAAAAGGGAAAGACGGTATCATTTGAGAAAGTGCAGGCAGTTACAAAGCAAATAGCGACAGAAGATATACAAAATGTGCCAAAGAGAGCTGCTAAGTATGATAGTGAATCAAGTTCAAGTGATGGAGGTACATTTGAGGACTTGGTAACTAGAGAAGAAGAATTATTAAATGACCAAAAAATATATGACTTATCTGAAAATAACGAGATTAAAAAAGGAGACTTTGTTTTAGTGAAAGTGGCAGGGAAGAAATCTTTTGTTTATTATGTTGCCGAGATACTGAACAGTGGAATTAATAATGAACTTAGATATTTACGTAGAATTCTAGATTCCAATAAGTTTATAAACGACTCAACCGAGACTTATGATTTTTTACGCAATGATATTGTACGTAAACTTCCACAACCGCACAAAATAAGCGGAACTGCACGTCACGATGCGCACCTGAAATTTAATGTTAAATTTAGCGGATATAATGTCAAATAAGTTTTTATTTACTAAATTAATCATTAGTTAATCATAATGTTCTGATTATTTTGAGATATTCACTAAAACATTTCAAGATTTGTTCTATTTTTTTTTATAACTGACCCAAGGTACAATATAATGCTGGTCCAAGGTACAATATATGCTGGTCCAAGGTACATTACCAGTTTGTACCTTGGGTCAACATGCAAGGGCCTGCTAAAATATATTTTTTAACTAACTACTAAGCTTAAAATGTGTCAATAAAAAGAAAGCATGTAGCCAAATAGACAAAGTAACTAATACATTGGATAAACTTTGCAAATATATAATTTTAGGATTTAGAAAAAAATAAAAACTAAAAATTGACCCAAGGTACAACACTCTCCCCTACTCTAATATTAGGAATGGTATTATAAAGAAAAAAATTAGATAATAAATATGTTATAAATAAAACAAAGTTTATTGTGCATACGATTTATTTAAGAATATAATAGAAATAAGCTTTATTGCCACTGAAAATTGTACAATTTTATGGACAAAGCTCACAAAAAGTTAAAAAAAAAAATAACAGTAACAATTAAAATTTACTAAAATTACATAAATCGTCAATATGACAAAATTAAAGATAATAAAATATACAGTCCATTGCAAAATTTAAATAAAATGGAAATTGCATAACAAGACCTTACGTACAAGTTTACGAATAGGTTTAAGTTGCTGCATGTGATACCCAAATATATATAAAAATTCTTTAGTTGCTTGTACCTAAACGTACTGTAATTTCTTAGGTAGTCGTTAAGAAACTCTTCCACTGATAGATAGGCTTTTGTTAATATATGGAACTTAAGGAAAGAAGTTGTAGATTTAAGTTGCAAAGGGTGATGGTTGTATAATTTTTTTTGCCGAATATAATATAGATTTATTTACTAACTCAGTGGACGAGATCGGTAAATACATATCAAAGTTTAAATTTCTGGTGGAGTAGTCATGATTAGGTCTTGCTGGAAAAACATGTAGGTGTTTACGAATTAAGCAAACAGTTTGTAAAATATATAAAGAGGGAAGAGTTAAAATCCCGTGATTTTTTAAGTAGCTTCTGCAATGTGTTTTTCCACTGAGGCCAAAAAGATACCGTATTGCTCTTTTTTGTAATTTAAAAATAACATCAGATTGGGCAGCTATACTAGAACCCCAAAAAGAAAGGCCATATCGAAGATGAGACTCAAACAAAGAAAAATATAGTATTTTGAAAGATGCGAAATTGATTTCCTTCGAAACAGATCTTTGCTTGTTAAGCGTGAATGTTAAGTAAGAAGCTAGCCTCAACCTGCTATTGCATAGCAGGCTGAGGCTAGTTTTTTACTTAACAAATCGATATGAAGTAACCATTTAAGGTTGCTGTCTATAAAAATACTATAGAATCAAGGATACTGATCTGGCTGTTATTAAGAAGCAAAAGTTGAAGATCTCCTTTATAGGATAATACTACTGTCTTATCCACGTTAGAAGAGAGTAAATAAGAGTCGGACCAGGTTTTTATTTTAAGTAGATCAGACTATTTTGATAAAGTTTTAAGATGTGGTAAACAATTTAAAAACCGTTTCCTTAGGTATTGATATGCAGCGGCAGAATAAAAATGTAAAGTAAGAGCAAGCTTTCTAATTTCAGGAGAATATTTCCTAGATACAGTTTGTTTTGTAGTTTTATTAAACAAATGATTAATTAATTGTTCATTTGGTCCAAATTGTTCCATCATTGTATGGACTTGGTCTTCATTAAATAAATTTTTTTTGATAGCTCTTTTACGATACTACTCAACTTAAAAATTCGTTTCCGCTTAGCCCAAACCCTTTTTTGTAATCTCCGCACTTGTTTAGTTTTAAATATATTCTTAGCAGAAAGTATTTGGATTTGCCTTCTAAATTTATTCTTTCTTGGAGTTTCTAAAAAATAATAGATTTAGACTCTAATAATAAAACAATATATTTTTGATATTAAAAAATATTACAAAAAATGTGACTTTTTTATAAATAGGTAACTAACTCATAGGCATAAAGTAAGCTTGGTAAGTTGGTACCCTACACACTTTTAATTTTCTACATTTCTTCTCCAAATAAATATACCTTCTTATTTATGTATGTTTGAAAACAGTCTCTGTATATAGAGATCAAAATGTCAGTAAATAAATACGCAAATAAAGATATTGTACCTTATTTATGTTATTCCATATCTTTACAAAGTACACTCATTGCGTTGTATTAACTTACCTTCTAAACATGATGCTTTTCTTTTACCAGTGGGGATATCTTTGGAAGTGGATGGATTTTCTGTTGAATTGGGTAATATGTCCCAGTCAAATCGAATTTCATTGGGATTGTAAGCTACATCAAATTCACCAATTCTAGATTACAAAATTATGAAACAGCATATAAACACCTTATCTTATATTCTTAATAAGCTTTGAATAAAATTAAAATAAACATAATGCAAATAAACTAAAATTATCTTTGTCTAACAATAATTTTACTAGGAATGGCACCAGACTTCAACCTTGATTTTGAAGATGATGACATGTCAAAATCCTCCTCTGTAAAATGATCTGAACATAAATATGAAAATTTCTTTACACACATCTCCGTTTTTTCAACAAAATTAACCCACATTTTCCTTTGAGTCTCATTCTTGAGAAACCTAAAAATTGAAATGCTTTATATAATAGGTACAAGGTATATATTATAAATTTTAGATTTTCGACCTTCTATTTAAATTTAAACACTATCAGTTACATAAATTTATGTTACTTTGTTTGCCATAGTTAACTAATGAGTATTATATTAGTCAAAGTCAACAAAAATTGAAATTTTCTAGTTCTACTTTCACACTTAAGATACAGATAAAAAAAAATTTCGTTATGCCACTGGTTTAAAGTGTGGTGACTGGTCAATAAGCAAAAATAATTTTTATTTCTAAATTTTAATAATTAATTTCAACAAAGACTTGATAAAAAGATGTTTTCTCCTTTCCTGTTTTGTGGGAAAGGCCACAAGCAATACAGCTTACCATGGTGATAAGTTTTTATAATATATTTTATATTCTAAAAACTATATATATATATATATATATATATATATATATATATATATATATATATATATATATATATATATATTAAAGATGTTACAAACACTCAAAAAAGTTCCAAACACTTAAAATACTTTTATTAACACTAGAACACAACAAAGTTTTAATTAAATAATAACGATAATAGTCTAAAATGTGAAACAATTGTTAAAAAACTTCAATAGAAAATATAAATAAGATTTCATGTGACAGTTGGGACAAACAATAACATCAGCGATAACATAACCCAACTAAATTTGATTTCATAAACAAGGAAAGAGGCTCTCTTTTCTTGTTTAATGTGGCCTCTCAAGATGGCACTTCCTGTCTAACAATATTTTTGCTCCCACTATCTTTACATTCCCTTTTTTGTCTTTTTGCTCAATGAAAATAGGTCTGGTCGTGCGTAGCGGCATTAAAAGTGAATTGCCAGTGGGACTCTAAATATAAAAAAAGGATCTATTAATATTGCAATTAATTTAAAACGGAGAATCATCAACTTACCACAGATATGTGCAAACAAAACTTTACTACACGTAAATATCAACATCCAAATGTATATTGATTGGAGACAAAAAAGGAACTAAGCCAAAATCGAGTCGTATGACTGTTTTTATTACTTTTTCATAAGAAACGTATTTGTTATGTCCTGAGATTTTATTTATAGTGGATCTCTCACATCCAGAACTAATTTATTAAGAAGAGGGGGACTTTTAAGTATAAACACTGATACGTATTCAAAGCGATAACAAATAATAATCTCTAGAAATAGTTAACTGAAAATACAGCCTCGTCAAAAATTTTAAATTCAAGAGAATTTAATATGTTACAACTTCTCCTTCCTTAATGTTAATTTCTTCGTTTGTCGTCACTTCTGGGGTTGGTGGTTTATTAGCGTTACCTTTGCAAATAGCTATGGAAAGTATTCTGCCCATGTTTCCATCTCAATGTGTTTCGTTACTAGTTCGTACTTTTTTTTTGTCCTCTAATCATTTCCATATTTCTTTTTGTGTTTCGTAGAAGTCTTGCTTTATCTCTTTTGATGAGCTCTGCCCGTATTTTCCTTTTATTTTGTTGACAAAAGTATTCGTTTCATTTTTGATTCGTTTATAGTGGTTTAATATCTGCTGTGTTTTTTTTTGTTTAGATTTTGTCTTCACTTCCTCTTTAAACGATGGGGTTTTCTTTTTTAATATGTTACTGTTCGTTACTTTCCTTTCTTCAAGTGGTTATGTTGCTGCGTTAATTATGGTAATTTTGGGTTTTTCTCAGCTTTCCTTAATGTTACCGTTTTTTAATATTTTATTTTTAGCAATATTTTCGGTATTTCTGTATTACTTTAACAAAAAAATTTGTTAATTTAACATAAGTTGGCCTTTGGTGTGTACTGAGTGTACACAAGTTAATTAAGATTTTAACTGAACTATTATTTTATTTTTTTATATTTTTTTACGAAACACTTGCATTGCTATCTTATTAACGAATGTAGCTGTATTCATTCATTATTAACTATTTATTATAATTTTAAAAAATTGCATCTGTTCTACATTTTTACTGATTAACTGATTGAAATTTTTTAAAAACTAAGAAGAGTTTTACTGTTATTCACAAAATAATGTTGGGGGAGAAATCTTAAACATTAAACCTGTAAGGATAAAGAATTTTGTGTGATGTGATTTTGAAAATGTACGTAGGAGAACTTTTTTTCTCTTTTTTATTATGATTAGTTGGTATAGCTATATAAAAATATAATAACAATATTCTTATTGTTATAATGTTTTTCATTAGTATTATTCTGGTAAACAGCGTATATCTTGAAAAGTTACTCCATTCCTATAAACGTATAAAACGTTATATAACACATTCATACTACCCGTCTCTAAGGGCAATAGAACACAACATGCTTAAAATATGACTTGAAAAGGGACAAGATTAGAAACATCGAGATACGTCGTAGATTAACGATCATGGAAATCGTGGAAGAAATTACAAAAATGAAATGGCCCTTGGTCGGTCACATAGCCAGATATGATAACATGGACACAGAAAATACTCTAATGGTGACAAAGGGGGAGAACAAGCAGCATGGGAAGATGTTAAGAAAAGTGGATCGATGAAATAAGAGCAATGTCAGACAAACAGTGAATTAGATTGGCACAAGAAGATAAAGAAAGATGGAAGCAATTAAAATGGTGGAAAATGGTTAAAGTAGACGTTATTGTTATATCAACTAACTAATTCCTTTTACAAGTAAAACTTTTACAAGTCAGAATTAAATCAAAGGAATGCTATTATAATTATATGCCACCATTTGCCAGCTCTTTTGTTATAATGTTAATATAACTCTACATTCGGAGATAAATTAGAATAAAAGATTTGACAAGTCAAAACTTTTAGCGTAAATGTAACAAATGGTCTAAATAAAAATTAAGAGAAAAATAGCGTTCGATATTAATGCTAATAATTATGGCAGTCACTTATCAAAAGTTTATAGATAAGATAAAAAATAATTATAAGTCAATAACATTTAAATCTAATTTGTATTAATGTTACATTTAAATAAAATTTTAAATATTGTACAAAAAAACACAACTTAATAAAAATTGGTTTTAACAATCTCTAAATCTGTTTAACAAAATCTTGCATGGCTCTACCCTTAAAATAATGTCTGACTTCTAGTATAATTTCATTTAACATTGGCTAAAACTTATTTATTTTGTTTGCATTTTCCTTCATATGCATCCAGTTTACTGTGGCCTCGACGGTGGACTTCATTTCCAGTCTCCATGAAATTCCTACAAATTTGCATTTAATTTCAGAGATGACCGTAAATAAGCCAGGACCGCATCTCGAATGAATATGTGATAGAATCAAGCAACATGTTAATTATGGCAACTATATTTATATTTAAATTACCTTTTATACATGTTTTCTCAGAAAGCACTCAATAATAATGCCGAAACTTAATATGCCCTTTATCTTAGCTAACACATTCCATCAGACATTTTCGTTGACCTTTTTTTTGTGGATATCTACTAAAAACATATGTATCTGATATATTAAAAAAGGCGCAAAGTTTTCTAGGGCACAATTAAACAGTTTTATTCGTTTATTTTAAAATAAATTAGTCAATTAAATTTCCTTAGTATTTCCGAAATAAAACTGAAATAAATAAAACAATGTCCAAAGTGAGATGCAAGAAATTGATACTACACCAAAGAGCATACGAGATTATTTATTTACTATATGGTCTTTTGCTGTGCTAAGTTTGAGTCAAATTGTAAACTATGTTTAGTTTCAATTAATTGTGTATGCAACATAATCTTATAATGCCCATTGTCGTAAGCTTCTTTACATATTTAATATCATTGACTGCTACATGTCTTTTTAAGGTAACACACTTATAATAACTTTTCTATGGATGTTTGGTATTTTATATTGTCCTTTTTAGATTAACTGATGATGCTTTTTGATTAGAAAGCAAAACGTCTTCAATAAATAGATGAAGTAGCCACCTTCTTTGTTTTTTTTTTCTCTCCACCTTTTGACCGAAAAACCCACCACTCTTCGAGTGATCCCTAATTTATATATATGTATATATATATATATATATATATATATATATATATATATATATATATATATATATATATACCTCGCCTGGTTCTCTTGAAATGAGAGTAGAGTGGACCCACGAGAGTCTCGTCTCGGATACTAGGAGTTTCTACAGACCCAACACCTCAAGCGATGGCTCTCCACCTCTCAATTCCTACCCATTAGTCGCCTCTTACGACAGTCAGTGCCTTCTGACCTCGGCCGTATTCTTATCTCCGCGAGCCGAACGGAGTCTAAGTGTGACACTTGATAAAACGCTAAACTTTAAAGAACATATTACAAAGAAGACAACAAAACTTAAAACATACAATAACATTCTGCAAAAGTTATGCGGTGCCACATCAGTTCCTCAGCGTCTACACTTAGATCGACAGCACTGGGACTCGTTGTGTTAGTTGTAGAGTACTGTGCACTGGTGTAGATCAATAGCCCGCACACCAAACGTGTTGACGCCCAACTAAAACGTTTTAAAAGCTTTACGTATTGTATCGTACACAATCACACCAATATAATGGCTACCATTACTAAGTCACATAGTCCCCTCATACGCCCGCCGAAAATATGCCCTTGTCAGGGAGTATATAAAAATTAACGCTGATCCTGTACTTCGCTTCCACGTTGGTGTCAACTGCAGAGAAATTAATAGACTACGTTCAAGAAACAACCCTCTAGATTCTGCAAATAGTCTAATTAAAAAGAACTTAAGGATAACCGACCATTGGCAAGAAGATTGGGAGAAAAATGCACAACCTGACACCTAGAATATGCCACGTATCACAAGAAAGCCAGAGGGTTTGTACCAACCAAGACGAATCTGGGCCACACTGAACGGAATCAGAACAAACTGTGGTAATTGCTCTGACTTACTTTTTAGGACGGCAAAATACTCTCTCCAATCTGCGATTGTGGTGCTGAAATATGCACCGTTAAGTGGGTGATCGACGTGCGAGCCATAATACCGCGGTTTTAAGAACGACGGTTTTACTCGCGGCTCGTTGGTGCTGATCGACTAGCGAGCAAAGCAGTCATTGTTCACCGTTCACAGCTAACATGTCGTGTTCAACTGAAAGTGAAATTTTATGTTACTTCGCTATAGCATACTACGAAATTAAAAAAAAAGCGGAGACGCCCTAGATGTTGGGTATTTAAAAGTTTTACATATGCGGTAAGTCGAGTTGTTTTGGTTTTGTATTCTGGCGATGTACATTTCCATAAACAAACACAGTCTCGTAAACAATATATAAATTCTAATAAAAAGTCGTGGCTGAGAGTTCGCATATCCATGATTAAAAACTGATTTTTTCACTTCAACGGTCGCTGAAAACTGCCGGTTTTGCTCGCCAGTAGTGATATACGCGCGATTTTAAATGACGAGCCAAGTAAAAAATAAAACAAACTGACGAGCCACAAGCCAGGCTCGTCGGTATATAAAACAACGGTATTGCAGTGATACACAGGCGAGCTTTATCGACGAGCCACAAAACCGCAGTTTTACTCGCCTGTCGATCAGGACCTTTAAACATGTAGTATAGTGAAGTAATGACCGATCAGATACCACAGTGGCAATCCGTCCGATTTCTTAGTTGCAACCAAAGAGTCAATTCAATATATTCGTCAACTCAAAGATTGTTTGTAAAAATTAATTATTATTATTTACTCTGTAATGTATTATGTATACAAAACTTAACTGTGATATACGCTATGGCATACGCTAATAAAATAAAATAAACTGTACAAAAATAACTCTATTAGATATTAATTAAATTCATGTCAAAAATTGAACTTCTGCAGTATTTTGTGATTATGACTGGAGATCTGAGTACCCTGGAAGACATTAAAGAAGTAATAAATGTTATCTCATTTATTAATGTCTCATTTTCTATTTTCACCTTTTTACTGTTTTGCATATACGTGATTTTTTCAGAAATAACTGTCTGTGTTCATTTTTCTCTCGCTTTTAATTTATAAATTCTGAAACATTAAATTAAATTAAATTATTTTCATGCTCTGCTAGTGCAAGAGCATTAGCTTTTTTATATTACCATTAGATATCTTTCCTAGTCAAATCTTATCACAGTTTAAATAAGCTATTTGATACACAATCTTGGAATTTTGATTGATTGTTAATAAATCTCTATATTTAGTGTTTAATTTTGCAATGGTTTTTAAATTTTTCGTAATCATTTTTTGTTTTAGAAACTTTTAAATCATTTTTAAATTGTTATGTTAAAAAAGGAATATTTGACAAACATCTGAAAGTTTGTTGTAAACCGAATGTGATCCAACCTACTGTCTACTCACCTAAGACACCTGCAATGCTTAGAAGAAACACAATCATCAGTCCAAGATCCCTTATAGTCCGTCTTACCGACGGATAGTTCATTTTCGTCATTTTGGCTTTGAAACTCTGTATCGGACCTAGCCTCCTTAAGAATTTCTATCATCAGGGAACATTAAAGTCAAAAATAAAATGGAATATTTATCTAAATGTATCTCTATTCAATACACAATGTGATTGTATCCCATTCCAATGTTTTTCATACTATAAAGAATTAAATAACATGGCATGTGTACACACTAAACGGGAAAAAAAGTGGCAGCTTATTCCATTCCACCCATTCCGAAAATAAAAATTCATTTAAAGTTTTATTCACTGTTCCATATTGCGTCCCAATTTAAATGTTTATTGCGATCATGTACAATTGTTTTTGGCAGTTTTGACGTTTATGTTGTTGTTTTCTGTGGTCGCTGTTTATTTTCTGAGTTAAAAACATTTAATTAAACAATAATTTAGCTTTTCAAACGTGGATTTCGACTAAGTAAATAATTAAGGTATGGTGTTATGTGCACTAGATGTTACTTTTATTATTTCATTGCTAAAAGAAGTCAAGTTTATGTATCCGAAACTTTAAAAACGTAGGTCCAAGAACTACGTACGAAGAGCTTTTCATTGCTTTATACAGACTGATACATACTCAAGTCGACCTGGTTCCAGTCGTAGAAGAGTTACCTATCAAAGACATGATCGTTTTATTGTTATGAAACTTTTAATTTATCGCCATTCCACTGCAATTTATACAAGAAACTGCAGGACGTTCGAAATATGAATGTAAGTAAAAGAACGATTAAAAGGCCCTCACTGAAAGATTACTAATGACAAGAAGGCCGTCTATTGTTCCCGAATTACAACCCAGACACTGTAGGAATCTATTAATTTTTGTTTGACAAGATCAATACTGGAATAAACAGGATTGGAGACGAATTCTCTTTACGGATAGATCGCAGTTCTGTTTTAAGTTAAAGTTTTAAGGTGGTGGTGTCATTGTTTGGACTATAATTTTTGACATTTTGGTGGAAAATTTAGTTACATGTATGGTGATTTGTAATAGTATTTTTATATTTGCAGGTTATGTGTTCTTACGAGAAAGAAATATAGCGTGTTTTAGCCATATGGGCTGAAATTAAGAGCAACAATGAGATAGGTGGACCTCGTGAAGACCAAGATGACGTATTGGAGAACAATGATCACGACTCTAATTCAGAGCAATTATAAGGAGAAGAGCTACCAGATTTTAACGAAACTCAGCAAGATCTAAATACTCGTCTGTGTTCTGTGCGAAGGGACAAAAAACGTTCTGAAATAAATTTCCCGTAGCTGCTTAAAAAAAGACCTGAAGCAGAAACATAGTGACTCAATCTTCGGGAGTAATTGAAAAAGAGAGAGAAGCAACAATCATTATTGATGCTTAGCAATTATTTTTTCCAGACTCCGTTATCAGCGAAATAGTTGAACACACAAACGAATATATTATAAAGCTTCGGACAAATTACAATAGAGAAATAGATGCCACCAGTACAAATATGAAAGAACTTAAAGCAATTATTGACCTCCTATATTTTATTGGAGTCTTGCGGTCATTACACCTACATTTGAGAGATCTGTGGGCACAGGACGAATTGACGTGAAGATTTTTCGTCTTACAATGGGACTTAATCGATTTTAATTTTTGTTGCGATTGCTTCGCTTTAACGATCTTGATGATAGAGAGGAACGGAGATAGTACGAAAAGCCATATCCAATAAGATAACTTTTTGAAAGTTTTGTTGAGCGACGCGAAGCCAATTATGGTCTAAGTGAATTTGGAATTAAATTGCTATTAAACTTGCAAAGTATGGAATCAAAATATTAGCGCTTGTTGATTCTACGTCATATTACATCTATAACCTAGAGGTGTATGTTAAGACTCAACCAGATATAGCGCCTCTTCAGTCGTACAAAGGATAATTCAATCAATTTCTGGAACTGAAAGAAATGTAACTTACGATATTTGGTTTATGACGATACCTTTAGCCCTAGATTTGCTAAAAAAACACAAACTAACTGTTAGGGCACAATTCGCAAAAATAAAAAAGAAATTTCTGAGATATTTACCGCAAAGTTAAAGGAGCTTAAAGTTACTTCGAGCATTTTTGGTTTCACCAAAGACATGACTTTGGTATCCAACAAGCCCACAGAAAAACGAAGATACTATGCTTACAATGTCAAAAGTTTATAACCCGAGAACATACTTCCTAGCTTTGTACCGAATGCTATAAAAGCCAACAATAAATGAAAAATTGTATCGTAAGCTTAAGATAAAAGATTTGTGGTTTATATTTAAGTTTTACTTATTTTTTTTTTTATTAATTAAAACAAAAACTATATATACGGTCGATTTGACCGTGCACGTGTTAAAACGTAAGTTTTTTGGCGCGTGTATTGCCGGCTTAAACTCTTGACTGTAGGTACATACTTTCGTGACATTAACCGTTCGTTGTTCTATATATACTGCACTAAAATTTATATTAAAATACATTAAAATTATTTTAGTAAAGTATTCCGGACTGTTTACTCCTTTTGACAACATAATAATCAACATTTGAACTTTTGTACCTGTAATCTTTGTGGGTAAATGTGTTAAAGTGAACTCTTTACTTAGTAATAGTGCTTTTGTAAATATTCTCTAGTTATTAAATGTGTAGTATCGATTCATTACGCTTTATTTTTCTCTTAAGTACAACCCTATCAAACCAAACCCATAAGGAATCATCGTCGTGAAGTCTGCGTACATATATCGAAGGAAAGAAACAGTCCATGAATATTTGGCACTGTACACGCTGGGGAAAGAAATTTAATAAGCTTTCCCCCAATAGTTGGTGGAGATCAGACAAAGTTCCATAAGATGCTACAAGCTATATTGTAGATTTTTTATATCAAAACATGCTTATGTGTCATACTCTAATTGTTACCACATTATTTTAGAAACAGCTACATACAAACAGTTTATCAGTAACTTTTAAATTCTATAAAAAAAGTAAATATTTTCTTGTAAAACTTGTTTGTAGAACTTTAGTTGCACATTTAATTTTTTTTTAATTTTCAATGAATAACACTATCCTGGTTAATTTTATTTTGGTATATCTACAAATGGAAATAGATAATAGCAAACAATTTTCCCCGTTTCGAGAGCATCTCTTCGTTCTTGCCTCTGCTGAATATGTGATGAGTGTGTTTATATGTTTGAATAGGCTGAGTTGCCAAATTTAGATAAAGAATGGAAACGTACCAAGTAGATAATTGCGTTAAATCCCTGTAGTCTTTGTCGGTTTCTAGGGGATTTTATCGCTTAATCTAAAGTTGACTAAATACTAGTCGTATCAATACGTTATATATTTAGGATAATTACCGGATAAGGTTGGAGAAATTGTTTTGCCTTTATGTGTAACTGGCTAAATATTACTTATGCAAAAGTGTAGCAGAACAAAGCTAAAAGAACATTAACTGACTAAAAATATTTAATGTTTTTTTTTTCTTTGCAAGCCGACTCTTTTGATATTCCTATATCTTATAAAAAATTCCGCAAATTGCCTTTTTTAGACCTTGGATTTTTTCAAAGCTTTTAGTTAGGTTATTTTATATGCGGATCGTTGCTGTTGTTGAATCCATCGTTGATTTTACTAGCTGGATATATTCCAAGGGGAAGTACTAGGCCCGTTTTAAATCAACGAATATATTATAGACATCGCATTTTCCAGGTTTATTTCAAATTTGTTTCACGGTAAAGCGCTGATCTGTTATCGACTGAAAAAACCGAAAACGATTTTCCATTTCCCCATATTTAACTTAACGATTAAAGCCGCTTATTAAGGATTAATATAAAGATTTTATGAACTAACAACAAGAGTTTAAGTTTGTACCCTGTTTGTAGATAGGGCAAATAATTAGGGATTTTTTGTTTTTCAATCATTACGATTTTTTCCTTTTTTTATATTATCTAATTCATATTCCTCATGATGTATTTAAAGTATGACTCATTTAAATAAAAAAAACCGTTGTAAAATTTGAAGCTAATAATGAAACTTAAATTAACAATTATTAAGACACTCCGGCATATTAACAAAATATGCCGGAGGGTCTTAATAATTCCTAGTTGTAAATTAGTAAAAAACTATGGATTACCAACCAGATAACCAAGAACCAACTAGTTATCAATGCATTAAGGACATAAATCCAGCCACTAGAAAATCCTGCCTAGCTCGGACTCCTCCACCTGGAACAAATCGAAAAGACAATCACAACTGCGCAACAAATATTATACTGCCTCAAGACAATCAACACAAACAACCAGGTAACTCATTTGTTTATAATCATGCTTCTCTTTTTTTATCAACCGTCACAAATGTATAACATTAATCCACAAAATAGCCATGAAAATCAAAAGCAAAAATGGGAAACTGTTTAATCCCACAAAAGAGCAAGAAATGACATCCCTAAAAATGATAAACAACAAAAACAAACAATAATAATTGACTACTGGCTCAAAGCACCTACAACCACGTCTAATAGATTTGCTAGATTAGATAAAGTACCTGATGAGACCAACCAAACCGGATCTAAGTACCCAACCCCCATCCATATTTGTTACAGATGTAGATGATATAATACAACCTCTTAGAGGTTGTATATCACCTACATCACCTACGTTGTATTTGTTAGAAACAATATTCCCAAAGCGATACTTAATCAAATGTCTTTAAAATGACCAAGTAAAAATCCAGCCGACAACCTCTGAATATTACCGACACATAACCAAAGCACTCAATGAAAAAAATACCCACTATTATACCTACCAAACTAAGGAAGAAAGAATATTTCGATAAAGATGCTTTACAACATGAGTTAGGAAAAATGGGACATGTACCCCAATGTACCAATTATCAACGCTATGGCCATACAAAAAATTCTGCCACCTGCCTGCAAGATCCGTAAAGTGTGCAAGTAATCACCATACTTTAAATTGCAAGGAACGTAAGAAACGCAGCAATAGCATACAGTGTGTACTTTTTATGGAAAACCATCCGGCTAACTATAAGGGCTGCAGCGTATAAAAACAAATACAAAAAGAAAAATTCCCCCAACTTAGGAAAAAACCAGGAGCCCATAGAACGGGAATTAAGGAAACTAGCAATCAAACAGTAATCCCTGGTGTTTCTTACGCTCAAAAAACTTCAGGAAATAGTCAAACGACTGAAATCACAAACCAACAAAGTGATCTCGGCTCAAACCATTTAACTGCAATTGCTAACCTTGAAAACCTAACGGTAAACTGTAACGGTAAACGGTACTGTCCTCCTGGCCAATCCATTAACGAAAACTACTTTAGTTCTCTTGGACACAAATTCATAGCAGGAGGAGACTTGACCTGCAAGCATCACCACTGGGGCTTTGATATAATCACAACAAGTGGTAGACAACTCCTGAAATCAATAATGGGAAACAACCTTCAATGTATATCTACAGGAGAACCAATTCATTGGCCTACAGATCCAAATAAAACACCCGATCTCTTAGATTTATGTGTGATAAAAGGTAATTTCTGCGCAATATAATCATGTTGGGACTTTTCGTCAGACCATTCTCCCATTCTCAATTAACTTGCCACTCTAAACAGAAATGCAAATTGAAAATGCTGTACAATACTCGTGAACAGACAATGTGGAAGGAAGGCATAAATTGTTCTCTGAGTGCACAAAGCTTGATTCAAGGGAAAAGAAAACTAAGGAGAAAGTGGCAAAACACACACGCACCTATTGACAAAGCAAACCTAAACAGAATTACCAGAAGACTTAAAAATCTGTTAAAAGAAAAAAAAATCAAAACTTATCTAAAAAATCTGACACCGTTCAAAAATACATAATATTCTTTATGAAAAGCGACGAGAAAATTAAAAGGGCCATAAGACGCCATACCTTCTTTAAAAATGTCAAAGGTAAATGGGCAAGAACAAAGTATTTAGTTCATTTACCAGTTTAGTTCAATCTTTTCTTGCCGCTCCATATCAAATGGAACTACTAATCTCCCAATTTAACATTAAAGAAGTAAAATACATAATAAAAAATGAGATAAAACCTAACAAAGCGCCATTATCCAATCTTATTACAGGTAAGGTCCTTCAAGAACTAACCCATGACTGCTACAGAATAATTACAATGATCTTCAGTGCTGTGTTAAATCTGAACTACTTTCCTTTGCAATGGAAATTGGTACAGATTATACTCATTTAAAAACCTGGTTAAGATCCAAAAGATGTCAACTCATACCGACCGATTAGTTTACTCCCAGTCGTTTCAAAGGTTTTTGAAAAACTTCTGTTGAGACAAATCAAATCAATATTGCACAAAAAAGGTCTTATACCTGACCATCAATGCGGATTTCGTAACCAACACGCTACAATAGAATAAGTTCATAGAATATACACAACAATAAGAACTAGTCTCGAAAACAAGAAATACTGTACTGCAGCCTTTTTAGATGTCTCTCAAGCTTTTGACGAGATGTGGCACACAGGACTTTTGTACAAGTTAAAGAAAAACCTGCCTTATACTTACTTTAAACTATTTAAATCATACTTTACAGAAAAAAGATATTTAGTAAGGTATAGTGAAGGCCACAAAATTCTACCCCATCAAATCTGGTATACCTTAGGGGAATGTGCTCGGACCAATCTTGTACCTGTTATATACTGGTGACTTACCAACAAGCAATAACCTTACGCTTGCAATATTTGCAAGCGTTTCCAGGATACCGCTTTCCTAACATCTCACAGTGATCCAGTAATAGCATGAGAGATACTGCATCTACATCTAAACAAAACTAATAAATAGTTTAAACTCTGGAGAATTAAATTTATTCCATCAAAGTCCACACACATTACATTCATCCTTGACTTGATGAATATCCTTGACGAATACTTCAAAAGGATGACGTAAAATATCTAGGCATTCATCTGGACAAACCAGTAACATAGACCAAACAAATATGGACGAAAAGACTACAACTAGGAATTTTATACAGAAAACTTTACTGGGAACTGGGAAAAAATTTACACGTATCGATCGACAACAAGCTGCTGATATACAAAGTTATAATGAAACCCGTTTGGTCATATGGTTCGCAGCTATGGGGATCAGCTAGAAAATCTAATGTATGAAAATACAAAGATTTTATTCTAAAACTTTAAGAACAGTCGCTAACGCTCCTTGGTATATCCAGAATGACTCCTTACATAGAGATCTCCAGGTAGTAACAGTCTCTGAAGAGTGCAAAAAAACTTCTGAACAATATCAAAACAGGTTGCGCGTGCATCTTAACAGCCTGGTATACAATTTTATCCACAATTAACAAGCGAAGAGATTAAAGCGGTTTGATCCCTTAGACATACCAAACCTTCCTTGACAGTGCCTACAGTAGTGGAAGCTACACCTTCAACAGCGCCCAGCTATTGTGATCTGTGCCGTGCCTCTGACATTGTAAAGACAAACAATTTTATTTATTGTTTTTATTGTGGAACAGATTGTAAAAAATCTTAAATGTTAATAAAATAAAAGACTCATTTAAATAAAAAAACCGCTGTAAAATTTAAAGCTTTTGATTAAACTTAAATTAATTTTTTAAATATTAAGTATTAAAACGAGCATATCTGAAAAATATTTAAATTATTTAGGTACATTTTCAAGCCATATAACGATTGGTGGAGGTTGTCGGGGTTTAAATGGATGATCAATAATATTCCACAAATTTTCTATGAGATTAAATCAGATCAGCTTCGTAACCATCATAATTTTTATACCAACCTCGTCCAATTAATCACTAACCACACGTACAACACCTGTGCAAAGATCAAAGTAAACATGTCTATACAAAATGTCTGTAATATACCTTTTACTTGTTAAGAAACTTTTCGAACAGAACAAAATCTTCTCTTAGCTGATATAAGCTATATCACGATGCCTCTGTAAACGAGACGTGCTCCTAGTCATCAAAATTTCAGTGGAAGTGCTCTCTGGCAAATTTTAACCTACTGCTGTGATGATTTACTTTTAAGGCTGGTGCCCAGTCTGATATCGTTACATGCCAATATTGTTCAGCAAGACGCCTATATATAGTATTCGTACAATTTTAAATATTATAAACATCTTATATTTGTAAATATCTCATTGAGACAAAACGTTTCCTTATAGCAGAAAACCTAATAAACTGACATTGGCGTGGTGTTGTGACTCTTCCCCTTTCTTGTGTAAGTCATCTCGTATGATTTTTCGTTTTTTGAATATGTCTCAGGCCTATTTCAGAATAACTTAAAAACTAACATACGCAAAGCGACAAAACAATTTATTGAATATTGTAGATAATATTGTCAGTCTAAAACAGTCCTGTCAATTTTTTTTAATTATCATTGCCAACTACCTGTTTCTACTCCATTAACTAGTATTTTCAATAAACACAATATGCTTCGTGCATTTATTAAAATCAATGTGATCGTACTTTTCTTTATTGATTATAGAGAAAATTTTGAGAAAAGATAAAGCTAGCCCGAAATATTAAAATTCTGTAGCGTTTGTTTCTACTAAACCCCACAGGTTGTTTCTCAGAGAACATTGGTACAGTAATTTTCTAGAAATAGGTCTATAATGTAAAAAAACATACTACTAGTTTAAACAAGACGAACTCACACTTGAGATACTGAGCTAGACAAGGTATAGACGATAAGCTCCCATGGTTCATTGAGGTATTATTTTTATAATAGTACTTCAATTCTCTTTGGTAGTCTTATCGTTACACATTGGCTCTCAACCATACTTGTTTTATTTGAGGAATTGAGCTCTGGATTTTTGGTTTGATAGCAAACAACAAACTTTAATAAACACTTTTTTTATTTTTATGTGTCCATATTTTCATTGTTTGCAGTTAATTTTAATATTTCCATACTTTTGACTATTTTTATATACATTAATTTTCACATGTTGGGTCAAAAAGTATTACCATTTTATATATTTCAGCATATTTGATTTATATTTTATACTCAGATATTTTTACATACTTTTTTATGATGGTAGGTACTTTTATACTGATTTAAGTGGTCTGTTTTTTTTACTTAACTATTTTTTGTGGATAGCGTATTTTAATTACTTTTTTAATTTTTTTTTAACTTATTTCTTCAAGATGCTACCTAATTATCTAAAGACAGATTAATTATCATATAAAATTCTTATTAGGAATGTCTCTGTCCCAAATACAGTAGAGGAAAAAGGAATGATCCTTACTGGACTTCTTTCTCAGGAAGCCAGTAACCGTAGTTTTTGTCAATTTATCTTTTGATTTTGTATACCAACAAGCTTTAGCTTCCTATTCTGATCTGTTAGGTCTTATATCTGATTATTCAGGTACAAAATCTGATAGTAGATTCAAAGCTGTCAGTTCTCGTTTAACTCGTTTGTCTGGTAGAATCTCCCGTCTACAGCCAACTTCTGTAGATAAAGAAAAATTGAAAAAAGCTATCCGCTATGATTTGTTAAAATTAGAGGGTAATTTTTCTGATATTGTAGATCAACCTGATATTGTAGACCAACCTGTTGCTTCTACTCCTGATAGAGTAAACCTTAATTATTCTCAATCTTCAGCCTCACCTGTTAAGTCTGTTCCTGTTTTTAAATGGGGTATTAAAAAATTTTCCGGTAAAGAACCTCTAATTCCATTTCTGGAATAGATTGAAACTTTAATGTTTTCTAGGAACTGCACTGATGAAGATTTATTCACCTCTGCAGGAGATTTATTTGAAGGTGCTGCTTTTCTTGGTGGCATAATCATTTCACAAAAAAATATTTTAATTCATGGTCTGAATTAGTTGCTTCCTTAAAGAAAACTTATTTACCTTATAATTATAAAAGAAATTTGTGGGACCAAATACGTTCTACAAAACAGTCTTTTAAACAACCGGTCTCTTCATATATTTCTTATATGGAGTCTTTGTCGCTCGGTCTTCAAAATCAATTTCTGAGTGTGAAAAAGTGGATAAAATCATTAATGGCCTTCTTGCTGACTATGTCAAGGCTCTTGCTTCCCAGGATGTGAAATCAGTTGTAGATCTTACAAAGTATTGTAAGAGATTTGAAGCCGGTCTTGCTATTGCGTCTCACAGCAAATTTTCTGTTAAGTCTCTTTCTTCCTCTGCTACATGTTGGAACTGCAACATGACAGGCCATAATTTTTAACTATGAAATAAACCCAAGAGAAAGTTTTGTCATGGTTGTGGGTTTAAGAATATCACCACAGATAAATGTAGGAAATGATCAAAAAACGGTTTGCGAGGTTAAGCTTCGGCAGACAGCATGCCTTAAAGCAGCCAAATGTCTGTCCCAGGAACATCGAGCAAAGGCAAGAACATCCCAGGAAAACCTTTTGGAAAACATTCAAACAATCAAAGTCAGTGGGTGTTTCTAAGAAACTTATACCTAAAACTGCTTCTTCTTTTATATCTAATGATAATTTAAGCACTTTTTCTTTGGTATAATCTGAAACTTTATTTTCTTCTAGTTCTTCTGTTTCTTCTAGTAGTCCTTTTAATTCTAAGCTACATTTCAATTCTGGTGCATTACTAGATATTTATACTAATGATAATCTTTCGACTGTTCTAACAACCATTCAAATTTCGTCATTTTGTGTCATGTGGAACAATTTCACCCAATCATATCAACATTAGACTGATAATTGCATTCAGTGCAATTTTCAATCCCTATGACAACACGATCGAGTTTGACAACTTCATCCAAATAAATTTCAAAATGTCACACAATTGCTAAAAATTACTGGTCATGGCAATCAGAATTCTATAAAACCATACTTGAATCTCGATCAAGAACACCACAACAAGATTAAATATTATGCGTGGTAATAGATCTTCTATAGTAGAGAACAGCAACGAATCTAATGTTAACTTAAATTTTAATAATTGTACTTTCACTAACTGTACTTTTAATAAATAAATGTTTCGTTATGTTGAGTTATGATTTTTTTTTTCGAAAAATTATCCGCCGAATATCCCTCGGACATTGATGAATGCCTCATAATTTCATGACAAATTTCTCAAGCTCGTTGCTTGGTAACAGCACTCAGCCTTCGGCTTCGTGCTGTTACCAAGGAACGAGCTTTCGATTGTCATGAAATTATCTCGTCTGTTATCAATGTCCTAGGGATATTACTACTGATAATAGACCGTATATGTCTATTTCTGTAGGTAATGCGACAATCTGTGCACTTCTTGATAGTGGTAGTAATGTTAGTATTATTGGTTCTCCTTCTTTATTTTTACTTAAAAAGCTTAATTAGCACTTAATTATGATGTTTCAGTTCAACTTACTACTGCTGATGGAAACATTCAGAGTACTTTAGGATATGTTTGGTACCCTGTTACTTTATTGAGTAAAACTAAATCGCTTAAAGTGTTAATAATTCCTTCTATTTCACATACAATGATATTAGGTGTAGATTTTATTCATTTGTTTCAATTTTCTTTGGATTTCTCAACTTTTTCATTTAAGGCTACAGATTTATCGACTTGTGTAGTAAATACTATTATTATTTCTGAAAATCTTTCTGACATTCAGCAATCGCAACTCAACTCTGTTATTAAGTTGTTTAAAGAAATAGGTACTACAGATTCCATTGGTAGAACTCATCTATATACACATCATATAGATACTGCCAATGCTAAACCTATTACACAGAGACAGTATCCATTGTCACCTGCTATGCACAACGTTTTAAATGCTGGATTGGATGAAATGCTAGAACTTAAAGTTATAGAACCCTTAACTACAAGTACACCGTGGTCTTCTCCTTATGGCTTGTGCCAAAGAAAGATGGTTCACACCGAGTTTGTTTCGATGGTAGGAAACTTAATTCTGTTACAGTTCCTGATAGGTATCCTATGCCTTTAATTGATACGATTATTTTTAAAGTAAGAGATGCTAAGTTCATATCTTCTATTGATCTTAAACAGGCTTCTTATCAAATTCCTTTGAAGATGAAGAATCTAACCCAAAAACTGCTTTTTCTGTGCAAAATAGGGGTTTATTTTGTTTTAATGTTTTACCTTTTGGTCTTAATAATAGTGCGCAAGCTTTCTGTAGAGTCATGAATTCAGTTTTAGGTCCTTTATTAGAACCTTATGTTTTCTATTATATTGATGATATTATTGTTGTAACCCCAGATTTTGATACTCATATCAAAACTCTGAAATGCTATTCAAGCGTTTGAAAGATGCAAATCTCACTGTTAATTTTGAGAAATGTTGTACCCACAAATACAACCCGGATAAGTCGGTTGATTGGCTTAATTG
Source organism: Diabrotica undecimpunctata (assembly GCF_040954645.1). Lineage (NCBI taxonomy): Eukaryota > Metazoa > Arthropoda > Insecta > Coleoptera > Chrysomelidae > Diabrotica > Diabrotica undecimpunctata. The sequence goes on along the minus strand of NC_092804.1, from coordinate 101,058,537 downwards.
GTTATTACCGTAGGTTTTTAAACAATTTTGCAACTATTTGCTGTCCAATTTCTGTCATGCTGAAAGGCAGAAAGAAAGGTCAACCTATTACGTAGACTCCTGAAGCTGATAAAGCTTTTCAGAAAATTAAACAGGTTCTTACAACAGCTCCTGTTCTTGCAAGTCCTCATTTTTCCAAGCAGTTCTATCTTGCTTGTAATGCAAGTGACTCTGCTGTTGGTGGTGTTTTATTTCAAAAATATGATGGATTAGAACATCTTATTGCTTACTTTAGCAAAATTTTAACAAGAGCTCAGCGAAAATATATAACTACTTAGAAAGAATTGCTAGCAATTTTGTTATCAATTGAAAAATTTAGATGCTATATTTAAGGTAGTGATGAGTTTACTGTTATTACAGATCACTCCCCATTACGGTGGTTATATAGCATGAAGAATCCTTTTCCTAGAATTGCCAGATGGATAATGAAATTGTGTTGTCACAAAATTACTGTTGTTCATCGTAGTGGTTCTTTAAATGTAGTAGCTGACTATCTTTTAAGAATTCCTAAAGCATCTTTCTCTTGAATTTATTTAATTTAAAAACAGATGCTTGATATAGGAATATGATAGCAAAAGTTACATATAATCCTAACTTATATACTGCTTTTAAAGTCCAGGATAATTTTCTTTATAAACATGTTTTTTCTAGCTCAAAGTTTTCTGATTCTTCTCCAAAATGGAAAATCTTTGTTCCTTCTCCAAATAGGAAGGAAATTTTTCAAATGTATCATGATGATCCTACAGCTGCTCATTTATGTGTCTTTAAAACCCTTTCTAGGATTTTAGAATTGTATTACTGGCCTAAAATGAGATCTTTTGTTGTGAACTATGTTCATAAATGTAAAGTTTGTGCTTCTTGCAAGCCTAGTAGCTTACCTCCAGCTGGTCTTATGGGACAATATCGTGATATTAATTTTCCTTTTCAGCTTTTATCTGCTGATTTACTTGGTCCATATCCTAGATCTACAAATGGAAATTGTTATCTTTTAGCTTTTGTTGACTGATTTACAAAGTTCATGTTTATACATCCTTTGACTATTGCTACTTCTAAAGCTATTGTCAAGTTTATTGATATTCAAGTTTTTCTAATTTTTGGTGGACCACAGATCTTGGTAGTTGATAATGGAAAACAACTTGTTTCCAAAGATTTTAAAACTTTAATGGAAAAGTACGAGGTACAAAAAAATTGGTACAATGCTAAATACTTTCCTCAGATTAATCCTACTGAACTAGTTAATAAGACGATTGTTACTGCAATTAGGTCTTTTATTCAGGACAATCATAAAAATTGGACAAGAAGATTTTTAAAATAGCCCGAGCGATTCGTCTAGCTAAACATGTAGTGACACAATTTTCTCCTTTATTTTAACGTTTGATAGCAATGTTCCTGTTGATGGTTCATTCTTTGTTGTTATTAGAGAAACATCTAATAATCTTGTTAATATTAACCATAAATTATTTGATCCCAAGCCTTTAGAGAATATTTCTCCTATCTTTAATGAAGTTCAGAAGAGAATACGTCACTCTTACAATACCAACACTAAACGGTACAATTTACGTAGACGTGATGTAAAATTTCATGTAGGTGACAAAGTCTGTAAGAAAAATAATATCCTTTCAAAAGCTGTGGATGATTTTTCTGCTGAATTAGCTCCAAAATTTATTCCGTGTATTATACATAAAGTTTTATCTCCATTGGTATATAACCTTAAGTATATAGATGGTAAAGACCTTGGTAATTTTCATGTGCCAGATATTAAGTTAGATGTTACTGATTCTAGTAATGATGAGTCTCAATAATGTTGTATAATATGATAAAGTATTACCTTTTATTATTTTATATCTTTATATTTTAATATTTGCCTAGTTATGATAAACATATTAATCTTATTTATTTGACAATACCCTGTTTATATATTTCTATTATTTCACTTTGGGTAATTCTTTTTGATTTTGATACAATTAAAAACCTCTTCCAGCACTTTATGTAGAACAACATGGTTTGTTTCATACATACATGGTGTTTTAGTTCTTCTAGGATACATATATCCTAAGGAGATTTTGGGCCATATTATATGAATCTGTGTTCGTTTTTGGTCTTTTAGAGACAATTAATATACCGTAGGTGTATACTTTTTGGATAATGTGTTTTTTCTTATTTCTTTTGGAGTTTAAATAATTCTATGTAATCTACTTTTAGAAATCTGGTGTAGAATTATGGCGCTTTGAAGTTTGATTTTAGTATACCTACTTTCACTTCACCTAGGTTACTCATTTTATAGAGTAGACCCAGATGCCATACCCTATCGAACGCTTTACTCACGTCGAGGAACGCAGTTGCTGTGTACAACTTTTCGTTGAAGCCTTTAGTGATGTGTTCTGTTAGTCTCAGTACCTGAAGTTCGCATGAGTGTTCGGATCTGAATCCGAACTGAGATTCTGGTATAGATCCCAAAGCTAGAGATTCATCATTGAGTCTTTTAAAATGACTCTCTCTGCGATTTTACTTACTGATGAGAGTAAGCTTATCGGTCTGTAGTTTTGTGGAAAAGTGCCGTCTTTTCCCGGTTTAGCAATCATCATTACGTGGGCTTCCTTCCATCTGTCCGGGAAGTATCGCAGTTTTAGTATGCCATTCACGATATTAGTGATGTATACTACTGCTTTCGTCGGTAGATTCTTGAGGGCCTTGTTGGTAATGTTATCCGGTCCTGGTGCTTTTTTCGCATTTGTCATTTTAATCAGATTTTTGATTTCTTCGGGGGACGTGTGGACTAGTCCTATTCTTCCTTTTCTCTTTTTTAATCTCCTGGCGTAGTTTTCGACTTGGATGGTAAAGTCGATGTCTTCGTGCGGGTGTTCGTTGTTTTGACATGCCTTTTCCAATTCGTCTTTTAGTACTTCGGCTTTGTCATCTTCTGTGTAGACGATTCCATTTTCTCCGTGTAGCGGTGGAATCGGTTTTTTGTCTTTTCGTAGGACTTTTGACAGTTTCCACAAACCGGATTTATTTGGATTTAGCTCTTGAATATAGTTGTCCCAGCTTTCGTTTCTGTGATTTTGCAGTTGCCTCTTGACTTCTCTGTCTAGCTCGTTTGCAATCCTCTTGTCTTCTTGATTTCTTGTTCGGTAGGCTCCACGTCTTTTTCTGTTTTTTTCTTTGATCAGGTTCTTTAGTTCGGTACTAATGTCCCTGAATCTTCCGCTTATCGTGTTAACTACAATTTCTTTTGAGCTGGCATCGATGGCTTTTTTAATTGTGTTTTCTAATTTTACCACACTATCCTCTAGTTCAAAGAATAAGAGGAAAATATAGAAAAGTAACCCTTATAAATGTGCATGCACCAACAGAAAATACAGATGAAGACGTTAAAGATAGCTTTTATAAACAATTAGAACATATGTTTTACAAAATACCATCATATGACATAAAAATAATTGTAGGAGATTTGAATGCCAAGATTGGCAGGGAGGATATATACAAACAAATAACAGGGGGAAAAAGTAATCATAGAGACAGTAATCTGAATGGAAAAAGAGTAATAGAATTTGCTTTCGAACATAATATGCGAATTATGAGCACTTATTTTGATCACAAAGAAATTCATAAAGGTACCTGGGTATTACCAGATGGACAAACAGTAAACCAAATAGATCATTTACTAATAGAAGCCAAACATATGAGAGCCATAAAAGATAGCCGAAGTTACAGAGGTGCTGATGCAAATTCGGATCACTTTTTGGTCAAAGTTAAAATGGAGCAAATAATACCCACAATTAATAACACTAGCTGTAAAAAAATAAAAAGATATAACTGTGCACTACTTCAGGAGGGAGAAGTTAAGAAAAAATTCAGGCAGCAAATTGAAGAGAAACTGAAAAGCCAGACAACAGTAAATGATATAGAAAGCAGATGGGTACAACTAGAAGAAAAAATTCAAGAAGCAGCCGACTCAGTATTAACAGGAAACAGACAATGTAAACAAACGGATTGGTATGATGAGGACTGTAAGAAAGCCATTAATGACCGAAATAAAGCTAGAATAAATAGTATGTGTGTGTCATCGAATTTCCTGACTGTGGACTTAATCCATTAGCCGAACTTATTTTTGCTCTACAGATATTTATGTCACATATTACTATTAAAATAAGATTTTGTATTTTAAAGATATACCTAGATTCTATAACAATAAATGGATAATTTAATCTTCAGCTACAATCACACAATATTACACATTTATATAGATATATCTATATCATAAACTATATTCTAGTATTATTCAACATTATTCTTTATTGTGTGTTTTTTATTATTTTCTTTTTTTTTTTTTATTTTTATTTTTTTTTTTTTATTTTCTTTTTTTTTTATTTGAATTTTTTTTTTATTTTATTTATTTATTTATTCATTATTTTTTTTTTTTTTTTTAAATTACATTATAAGGAATGTCAACAAGGAGTACTTCTGCTCAGGGGTCTTTCAGAGCAATGCACAAACACAAGACTAGACCACGGAAAGATAGGTAAACAAATGGGATAAACACAGGTATTAATAGTTCACAATTTTAATTTTAAATTAAGTATGTGTTTAATTAGGATCTCATATACACGTTCGTCTAAACTAGATAATATTGTTTTTAGATTAAAAGGTCTTGTAATATTGGTTTCTCTATATACTTGATTCATGAATTGATTTATTTCTATTATCTTTAGTCTACAGTTTAGTATCATGTGTTCTGCAGATCCTAACTCACCACATTCACAAAGATTACTATCACTAAGACCTATTTTAAATTTGTGTTCTGGAACTAGGCAGTGTCCAAATCTAAGTCTGCATATGTATGAAACAACGATTTTTTCACTGTGGTAATGATTAAACCATGATTTAGCTGGAATATTTAACTGTATGTTTTTGTAGAATAGCCCTTTAGTTGAGTTGTTATACCATTGTTGCCAGGTTTTGGTTTTATTGCTGGTAATATTAGCGTAAACATCATTTAATGTTAATTTATATTTACTTTCATTTTCTTGTTCGGTGGCCTTCTTAGCTAGAGTATCTACTATTTCATTGTGTTTAAGATTAGAGTGAGCTTTTACCCAACAAAATGATATTTGTTTGCCCTTAGCCCTAAGTGCGATATATGCTTTAATAATGTCAATATATATGTAGTTTGATATGTCCTTCAAACTTTCCAGTTTAAGTAAAGCACTTTTGCTGTCTGTAAGAATTAGAAATTTCTCTTCGTTATTGTTTATACTGCTTATATACTGCATTGCTCTCAGTATTGCAATAAGTTCTGCTGAAAATGTTGTAAAATTTTCATTAAGTCGTATACCCTCTTTATACCTTGTCCTAGGGTCCCACACGGCAGCGGCCACTCTCGAATTCATTTTTGAGGCATCGGTATAAATTTGGTAATGTTCCGGAAATAAAGTTTCTATATCCACATTAAACATGGCATTTCTTAAGTAAACTGGAAATTTCGAGTAATCTCTCATGTAGGTTGGTTGTATGTTTGGTATATTGTTTAGATTTATCTGAAACATGGATGGCAGATTTGATGTGTATAGCTTATTTTTAAATTGTCTTATTCTATTGTAACTTTCGGCAAGAAGTAATGTTGGCTTTTTCCTCCAGTATTCAGTGGTTAGGTCATTTATATAAAGTTTGTGGCAGTTGTTACATATTATGCTCTCTTTAGTTATCATTTTAGTTATAAATTTTTCACACATAGTTTTCCTTCTTAACCATAGTGGTGGTTCATTACATTCTACGCTTAGGTTTGATATTGGAGTACTCATCAAAGCTCCTATACATAATCTGAGGCATTTATTTGAAAGGATGTCTATTTTTTGAAGATGGGTTTTGGCGGCTTGATTGTAAAAGTAACATCCATAATCTAATATTGATCTTATGTATGATCTATACATTAGTAATGCTATGTTGGGATCTGCTCCTCAGGTTGTATAGTTTACTGCTCGTAACGCATTGTACCCTTTGTCAGCTCTTGCTACGATGTACTCAATATGATCTTTCCAAATCATTTACCTATCCAGTATAATACCCAAATATTTAACTTTAGGTTGAACTTTAAACGAGACATTTTGCAACTCCACTACTTCTGGAATGTTTCGTTTTCGGGAGAATATGCAAGCTTGTGTTTTTTTGGTAGATATGTTTAATGCTATTTGATCTAGGTCTTCTTGTAGATGTTTAAATACTGTATTTATTTTACTACTGCCTTGTTCTATTTCCAATTGATCTACATATATGCATATATCATCTGCGAATTGTAATATTTTACCTTGTTTGCTAGTAATTATGCTTTGACCTATATGAGCTGTGTAAATAGTGTATAATATTGGACTTAAGATGCTCCCTTGAGGTAACCCGATGTTTGAAACTCTCGGTCCTATTAGTTTGTTATTAATTTGAAGATAAAGAGTTCTATTGATGTAAAGTTGATGAAGTTTCCAGCAGAGTATATCTGGCAGTCCGATTTCTTTCATTTTGTGGTATAGAAGTTGTAGGTTCACATTGTCATATGCATTTTCTATGTCTATGAATGTAGCAAATACTGACTTGTTGACGGAAAATGAGTTATATATATCCAATATTAAGTGCGTTAAATTTTCCATCGTAGAACATGATTTTCTAAAGCCGAATTGTGTTGCAGGTATTTTAGAATTTTTTTCTAACCAGAATTCTAGTCTACATTTAATCATTCTTTCCATTGTTTTTAACACACATGATGATAGAGAAATGCCTCTATACGAATCCGGACAGTTTGGTGATTTGTGTGGCTTAAGAATTGGAACTATAATGTACTCTTTCCATGCACGTGGTATATCCATACTCATCCAGATATTGTTTATTACTTTAGTAGTTGAACTTTCTTATGTATGGGTAAATTATACAACATACTATAGTGTATACCATCTAATCCTGGAGCTGAATTATTATGTCTTTTTAGGCAGTTCTTTAATTCTTCCAGACTAAATGCTTGTGTGAGAAATATGTTGTCTGTGTTTGCTTCGTCATTTTCATGTATATTATCCGTAGGGTTCCTGTGATTAATTTCTCCTTCTATAACCCAAGGTCTAGCAATTTTATTAAAAAATATATCTGTCCACTCATTTACAACTATCGGATTATTGGGAGGGTTATAAGCGTTTTTTAATTTTCTTATTTCCTTCCATATTTTGCTAATGGGTGTATTTTTATTTAAACTATTACAAAAGTTTTTCCAAGAAGCTCTTTTGCTGCCTAAAATAATTCTTTTTTTATAAGCTTCTGCTTGTTGGTATTTTAAATAATTATCGTAATTAGATAGTCTTTTAAACTGCAAAAAAGCTTCTTTTTGTTGTCTTATAGCGTTCCTACAATCATCATTCCACCATGGTTTATTAAATTTCGCATTGGGCCCCCTTTTCCTCTCTGGAATAGAGCATTTACTAGCTAAATTGATTGAGTCACAAAATGTGGAATATTCTTGCTCTGAACCATCTGATATATTATTATTCTTTTCATTGTTTAAGAGATAGGTAAAGAAAGCCCAGTCTGCCTTTTTAATATCCCATGTAATTCTAGATCTAGATATATCATTAGTTTCAATGACATCATTACTATTAGTAACGTTATTATCAGTATTATGGTTAAATTCTATTACTATTGGGTAGTGATCAGAACCCAGACTCAAAGTTTCTGTGTGCCAATTAAATTTGTAATAAATATCCCTAGAGCAAATTGTTAAGTCTATAGCAGATCTATTTAAATTCATAGGTCTACGAATTAATGTTTCTGACCCATCATTTAGGAAATTAAGTCCACATTCCTCCATAGCCTCAAAAAGATAAAGACCTTCTTGATCGGTGACATCACAGCCCCACATTTTATTATGGCAGTTGAAATCTCCCCCTATTAAAAAAGGTTTTTGTAAACTATTAAAAAATTTAACCCATTCGTTTTTTGACACACATAACTTGGGTTTTGCATAAATGGAATATAAATTTAAGATTTTATTATTTATTTTAATCTGTACTGCAACGCACATGACATTATTTATTTTATAAAAATTTAAATTGTTCTGAAAATTGATATTTTTTCTTAATAATATCGCTACTCCTGCATAACCATCTGATCTATCTTCACGGAAGATGTTATATTGGGAAAAGCTTATCTTTGAATTCGGTTTTAACCAAGTTTCACTTAAAAGAATAGCTAAGAATTTATTTTCGAAAATGTACTGTTCAAAATGGCCTTTATTGTTCACTATTGATCGTGAATTCCATTGTAAAATCTTATTATTTACTAGGGCCATTTAAAACTTTTTCTATATTACTTTTAATGTCGTCTAAAATTTGTTTGTTTGCTATTGGAATTAAGTTTTTGTCTAAGAAATTTTTAAATATTGTTACTATATTATCAGTAATTTGTTTACTAGTTAGTGAGTTTTGTTGGACTATTTTTGTTTGATTTTGATATAATGGGTTGTTTATAATTGGTAGCGACGGGTAAGCAGAGGCGCTTGCAGTGTCCAGTATATTTTCGTGTTCTTTTGAATAAGGATAAACTGATTTATTTTGAGCTCCTTCGCTCCATTTTCTTTTGGTTGTCACTGTGTACCTATTTCCTGTGTTTGTTGAATTCAGGACTGTCCTATAGCTACTGCTGTATTTTAATTTTGCTTCTTCAAAAGGTAAATTTTCATTTGCCATTATATATTTAATGCCCTTTTGTTTTTCAAACTCAGCGCACTTGTTTCGATCTAATGCTGAATGGTTTCCGAAACATAATATACAAGTGGGATCTGTTAAATCGCATACATCTGAATCATGTTCCTGTCCGCACTTGCTGCATCTTTTCTTACCTCGACATTGTGACGTAACGTGTCCGTATCTAATGCAATTAAGGCATTGTATTACTCTCGGAACGTAAGGTTCCACTTGGTATATCATTCGTTCAATGATTACTTGTTTTGGAATCATTTGGCCTCTGAAAGACACCACTATCGTACCCGTCTCCACCAGTTGATCATTTTCTTTTCGCTTTATTCTTTTAACGTTTATTACTTTAAAATTGCCGTATCTTGGAACAATAATATTTTTTAATTCATTTTCTGAAATATTTTTGTCTACCCCTTTAATTACCCCACTCTTTTGAGTAAAAAAATTTGGAATATATAAATCGTATAATTTCTTTCTATTAATTTTTTACATTCCACTAAAATATTAGCGCTTTTATATGTGTTACATTCAATTTTAATTTTATTTTTTCCTATAATATTAATATTAACAATATTATCTTTAATTGCAGGTACTGCACCTAAAATTAATCGTGCTGTCGCTATGCGATGCAATCGGCCAATGTTACCTTCCTTATTCTGCATAAAAACAAAATAAGGACCTTGGTCACCTTGACTATATTTATTTTTCACCTCTGACATTATGGACTGGCCTATATTAATATTTGTTTTATTGCTTACCTGATAATCTGGTAAAAAGTTTTTTGAATTTGTTATCGGTACCTGTTTTGATTGTGTATTAATATCAATATTTATAATTTCCTCAAACTGCTTTTGTTTTTCATTAACTTCATAATCCATATTACTAGCAACATCGTCAATCCTTCCTCTGTCAGGTGGATTTCCTCTGCCATCTGAATTTAATTCCATTTTTTGGTAAAAACAACAACAACTCTATTAATTAGCACTTCGATACCACAGAGAACTATTCGCTTCCGCTGCTACAATCGAACTGAGAATAAATAGTATAATAAGAAATAATGAAGAGAGTAAAAAAGCTTATGCCGCAAAAAGACGGGAAGCAAAGAAGATTTGTAGAAGGAAGAAGCGGTCAAGTTTAGAGCAGAAACTAGTTCGTATTGAAGAAGATTTTTTACATAAACAAGTCAGGAATTTCTACCAAGAAATAAAACGAGACCGAACCCAATTCAAAACCACATCAAGATATTATAAAGATGAAGAGGGGGAAACTGTTAGGTGGAACAGATGAAAAATTAAGAAGGTGGGCCAATTATTTCGAGAACATATTATGTACGGACGACCAAGATGAAAGAGAACAAACGCAACTACAACATGAAGAAGTAAGGGACCCAGATGTAAATGAAGAAGTACCTACCAAGGAAGAAATTATAGAGATCATAAAAAACTCAAAAAATAACAAAGCACCTGGTGAAAATGGTATCATTGCTGAGTTTCTAAAAGAAGGTGGCGAAATGGTGCAAAAAGAAATCGCTGAGTTAATACGCGAAGTGTGGATCAGAGAAAAAATACCCAATCAGTGGAAAGAAGCAATCTTATGTCCAGTGCATAAAAAAGGAGACGTTACAGAATGTAAAAATTACAGGGGAATAGCTCTACAAGATACAGTGTATAAGATTCTGGCCATATCAATTAGATATAAAATTAAAACAAAAGTTGAAAATTGTCTAGGTGAATATCAAGCAGGTTTCAGAGCAAACAGATCGGTAATAGACCAAATTTTTACAATGAAACAAATTTTAGCTAGCTCATATGAATTCAACCTAACATTACACATGCTGTTTATTGATTTTAGACAGGCATATGATACTATAAAAAGAAATAGAGTATTCGAAGCACTGGAATATTTTAAATTTCCACCAAAAATAGTAAGACTGACTAAATGCATACTCAATGATACTAAAAGTAAAGTCATGTTAGAAGGACGGGTTTCGGATAGCTTTATCACTAATAGAGGTCTGCGACAAGGTGACCCGTTATCAACAGATTTTTTCAATTTGATCTTAGAGAAGATTTTACGAGAGTGTAACATCTACACTAGAGGCACAATATATCATCACAGGCATCAATGCGTAGCATATGCAGATGATGTTACCTTAATAACAAGGAGACCTGCAGAATTAAGAGAAATCTTTACTAGAATAGAGAGAATGGCCAGGGAATATGGTTTAGAAATAAACGAAGAAAAAACAAAATATATGGTGATGAGGGGAAACGAAAATCATCAAGGACAGTTCTTTAAGATACAAAGCCCAAGTAAAGAATATAACTTTGAAGTTGTTAGCCAATTCGATTACTTGGGAGTGACACTAACAAATAGGAACGAAGAGAACCAAGAAATCATAAAAAGAATGGCCAAAGGTAGTAAGAGTGCTGGGAGCCTGACTAAGATACTGAGGTCGAATATAATATCCAGAACAGCAAAAAAACGAATATATACAACAGTTATCCGACCTACAGTACTCTATGCTAGCGAGACCTGGACACTAAATAAAGATATGGAAGTAAAATTAGATAGATGGGAACGAAAAATTCTTAGAAGGATATACGGAGGTGTAAAAGAGGGGAACATCTGGCGAAGAAGAACGAATGAAGAAATAATGCAAATATATGGGCAACCAAAAATAACAAGACTTGCTAAAATTCAAAGATTAAGATGGCTCGGACATATAGCAAGAATGAAGGAAGGAAGAGTTCCCAATGAATTAATAAACACGGAGGCTGGTACAAAAAGAAAAAGAGGCCGCCCCCGAAGAAAATGGCTGGAGTCGGCAAAAGAAGATCTGAAGTCGCTGCGGGTACAAGATTGGAAAAACTTAGCACAAGATAGAAAGAAATGGAAGAAAACCGTTGAAGCCTTGGGCCTTTGAGGCCTGTTGAGCTGAACTATATATATATCCTCTAGTTCAGCGATGTTGTTTATAGTGGGTATCGCACCGATGTTTTCGCTCACTATACTTCTGTAGTTTGGCCAGTTTACTGTGCTTCTCTTGTGAGGCTGCAATTGATTGATATCAATAGCGCCTAGGGTCAGGACGATTAGATTATGAGCGGAATCGCCTTCATTTAATAAGTGTATTTCATATTGTTGACCCACGTTGTGTAGGATTGCAATATCGAGATGAGTTGGTTCTGCTACTCCGTTGTAGCATGTTGGATCCGTTGGTCCGACTGCATAAGTGTTGTTCTTTGTCTCGAGATAGGCACAGAGCCGTCTGCCATTCGGATTTGTCCTTCTGTCGTACCAGTTCGGTGATCTCGCATTTAAGTCTCCTATGATTATCGTGGGTTCTTCTGAATTCAGGATTTTGTTGAGGTCCTCGTCTAGGATCGGTTCATTAGGCCTAACGTATGTTGAGACGATTTTTATTGTCTCGTTTCCAGCGATTAGTCGTACTATCGTGGCTTCCATTGTGACCAAACCATCAGGTGTAGGTATGTTTTGGTGCTCTATTCCTTTTTTGACCATAATGGCTGTTCCCCCCGAGTTCGCTCGGTGATCTGTCCTGTAGATATCATAGCCTGGGAATTTTGTTTTCTTCCTCTCCACCAATTTGGTTTCTTGTAGCGCTATGATATCTAATTCTAATCGATTTGCGATTTCGTCCAGAAGATTTATTTTTGTGTATAATCCAGATAAGACCCAATGCGTAGATCTCCCGATTGGTGTACTAACATTGCTTACCGAAGGAGCTTATTACTGTCATTACTTGTATTAACTGCTCCAGCATTGTGAAGAAGTGTGCCATTTTGGCGTTGATGTCGTTGTTAAAGTTTGCGATGAGTGCTGCAGCTTCTGTAACTGCAGTTGTGGATTCGCTTTCTTTTTGGTTCTTTGTTGCTTGCGCGTAGCTGACTCCGTTACTGGTGGGTTTGCTGTTTATAGGTTTACTTTTTTGTTGTGTCCTGACTGACATTCTTCTTTTCGGTGCCTTTGTGCATCCTCGATAGTTGACGGTGTGTTCACCGTTGCAATTTGCGCATTTAAGAGTGAATTCACCTTCCATATCGCACTCGCTGCTGATGTGATTTTTTCCACACTTGACACACTTAGCTCCACAATGGCACGCCTTGGAGCTATGATAGTAACCCTGGCAGTTGTAGCACTGCATGGTTTCTCTGGTGTTCTTGATCTCATCCTCTACATGAATTTCCATGTAGCAGATATTAGTTAAGGATTTAATTTTTTGATCATCTTCCTCACGGATGGTGACCAAGAACATAGGTAATGGCTTTTTGTATTCCTTCTTGGAGATGATGTTTATCACCCTTTTAGCTTCTATGCCTTGTCCTTGTAGTTCATTTTGTATAATTTTTGGGTCAGTAGTGGCGGCCAGCCCTCTGACTACTACTCTTTTCATTCTGTCGCCATCTATTGGGTAGGCGACGAATTCTAATTTTGGTTCATGATTTTCTAGGATCTTAACCATTCCTAAGTAATCTTCACGTGCTTTTGTTTGTATAACGATCGTCCTTCCCGATCTGGCAAACTTATTCACGGAGCTGATTATCTTCTCAGCGGCTTTTTGAAAAACTCGCTGGTGTTCATTAACAGACTTCAAAATAATGGCCGGTAATTTTGGCGCAGGTTTTGTAGTCTTTTCTGTATTTTCTTTTTCGGTGTTTTGTATTTTACTGGTGCCTGGCTGCATCCTTTTTTCTTTGTCTTGGCGTTTCTCATGGATTTGTTTAATGTTGGTATCCATTTCCTTTTCCTTTCTTCTTTTTACTATTTCAGTCTGTTGTTCAGCTGCGCTGACAATTGTTCTTGGTCGTTTGCATTTGGGCGATTGCCAGTCACTTTCTTGAACCGCATGCTTTTGCCATTCATCCTGTTTGGTAGTGTCCATTTCGTTGTTTTCTTCCGGTTCGTGGTTTTTAACCTTCTTTATTTCAGTTTTTTGTTTTTCTTCGGTTTTTTTCTTTTCAGTTTCCTTAGTGGGTTGTTTAGTTACTTTGCTTGTCTTGGATTCCGTTTTTTTCACCGGGATCTCCGTCTTCTTTGATTTTTCTATATTCTTCACGGTTTCGACCTTTTCATTTTTTCCTCTTGTTTCAAGAAGGGCCATTATTTTGTCTGTTAGGCGTCTATTGTCAGCGTCTTTTTCTTTTATTGTTTTTTGCAGTTCCTTAATTTGGGCCTGCAGCTCCTCTTGTGTTTTCCTGTAACACTTGTGCTGTACTTCTATAATCCTGTTGAGTCTCTCAATGGCTTGGAACAAATCCATCTTCTCCATTGTTTCCAGGTCTGCTTTTTTCAGTCTTTTCATTTCGTCGGAGTCTTCGTCCGAATCGTCAGGGAGGGCTCTTTTTTTCTGGGTATCATCGTCCATGATGTCCTCTAATGATTGTGCGTATTGTTCTCGCGGTTTACTAATTTCAGATCTTAGTTCTGATAGTTCTTTATCTAGCATTTCGTATGTTTCGGATACTACGACCTCAGGGGTGGGCGACAGGGGATTGTCGCTAGCTTCTTCTTCTTGTCGGCAGTGAACAATAGTTCGAACGAAAGATGTGTATCTTACTTTGAAGACTCTGTTTTTTTCGTCCGTGCTGGCCGCTGCCAGTCCGGATTCTGGGTGCCGTCCCAGGAGCCTACTCGGAAGTTCACTCCCTGTGTTGACAGGGAGGGTTCCACTTGCAGTTCTCTATACCACAGGGGCAGGGGGCTGTTTCTGCTCGACTTGAATTGCTACTATTCCAAGCCTCGCAGTGTCATCCCTTACGGACCCACTGTGGTTAACCCGTGTATTTTTCAGAAATTACCGCTATTACCGGTATCCGTGGAGGCGCCAATAAATTCAACGGTCTCCAACGGTTTACCGATAACAACGGCTCATTCGCTGTTCTTCTTTGTTCGAAAACAAAGGACAATCACTATCTGTGCTTACATACACAGGGTGCTGATAAGCACCATGAAAGTCCTATTGTTCTCTTATCACTTCTTGACTGACGTCACGATCGCTCTGGAGCACGTCTGCACTGTTTGGTTACTAGAACCAAAAACTGATCTGATCACCGATCAGAATATAAATATTCTATAGTTGTACCCATTTTTAAGCCCCCCAAATATTTACAAGAGGCTCTTGGTCTTTTCTGTTTATATTAAAAGAAAAAATACTGTGAGCATAAATTAAAAGCACTTAATTAATGAAGTCCAATATATGATATGTTTTTGTTTTTATCAAAAATTAAAGCAACCTGTGCTATTGTTAGGAAAAAAATGTTAGCAACCTTTCAGTAGACTATTGAATGATTTGAATTTTAAACAGATATCCTATTTTATCGCAAGGAGTTTAAAAAATGCTTGAAAAAAGAAAAAATACATCGATTTATTGCGAACTAGCCTTGTGTCGGTACTTTTCTTAAACATAATCTCCAATTTTAAAATCTTTGTTTGTACCACTGTGTAAATTTTTAAAATAAACTAAAAAATAATACGTATGTACCTACGATTTTGCCACAACATGAGTAATAAACTTTATCCATATCCATAGATAGCTCTTTGTAAGGTTTTATCCAAGTTAAAACATTGATTATTTTCAGAATTTTCAAAGCACAATAATTATTCACAATTAGAAATACACGTTATTTACGCCTCCAATTTTACAACAAAAGTGAGACGAAGTGAAAGTGACCATCAAAATAAAAATTTTTACCTAGAGACATAAACTGGCAAATACAAACCCTTAATACAGGACAAAACGTGACAAAACTATATAAGCCGCTGTCTTTTATTAGTTACTAGACCAAGAATTTGTAATTTTTTAAATTACTGTGTAATTAAAATTAAAAAAAAAACAAACTAATTTTCGGATATTTCGGTTTCTATGCGTGTCCGTCTGTCATACACAAAAAATAAATTTATTTTCTTCTTTCCTGATAATCATTTATCCCTAGGACACTGCCATGTTCGTGACCTCAGATACATAACAATGAGGGTTCAAATAGATCAAAATATATTTTCTGTCAGTATTTGGATGTTTGTTTTGTCGGATGGACTAAATTGATGGTATTTTGACAGGCAATTTGTAACTTTCAGAGCGATTGATATAGACTGGAAGACGTGCCTTACAATAATAAGCATCTTAGTTTACTTTTTAAAAGTGATATTTGCAGCCAATCAGTTTACAAATACCTTCATATAGTAATCGTAAACATGGATTGAAATATTACGGCCAAATTTGTACGTATTTATCGTACCAGAGGCTATAAAAAATGAACAAATAAACACGTGTGACGACAAAACAAACTATATTAAAAAACTTCGAAGTTGGATTGAGGAGAGACAACAAATATAAACTGAGTCACAAAAGCGTAGATAATCTTTATTAAATAATAAGTTTTATTTTTAAGTTTTTTTGACGGAGCTGTATAAAAGGAAACTACAGGTCTTATTGGGTGATAGGGTTTGTGTAGTTTAATAAAAGAGTATAATTTAGGAGGCTGTGGGTTCAAGATATTGAGGTATTTCTGTTCTATTGAATTTTATATTGATCTTAAATTTTCTAACGCCAGTTTAATTTGTTACACTTTTCCGACAGGTTTTTGTTTATTGTTTACGTATTTGAATTTGTTTATGCTGTTAAAACAGGGGAGATAAGAAAATTTAAGATGATAATGTTTAGATTAACAGAGAGACTCTGTAGGTCTTTTTTAGAAACCTTACTACAGATGGAGTATTTGGGGCCTAAATTTAAAATATAAATTTTATTTCTATCAAAAGTGATTGAGGGGACATTTTTTAGTCTTGGGTGAAAAGAAAAATTTGAGAATTTAATACTGTTCTTTTAAGGTTGAATGAATTAAATTTATTTTTAATGAGATTATTTAATTTAGATTTAGGTTTTTTAAATGTATTAGACGTTACGTTGTCCAATCTGTCCTGAACATCTTTCAAAAAGTTATATAATATATAAGTTATCAAAGCCTATGAAATCAAGTAGGGAGCCATACGTTACCTTAAGTTTACAATTTATGTAGTTAGGCTTGCTAAGTATAATGGTTACAATTCTTCTTTTTCAACATTTTCAGTTGGAAAGTAATTTCCTCGTGAAAACTAAATTTCGTTAGGAAAGCATTTACTGCTCGTGTTTCTCATTGCATCAGGCGATTAGGACCTTTTAAATGAGAAACGTCGTGACACGCATAACACACATATAGTGATTAACGGCTAATCAAAGATTAAAATTCTCGTATTTTAACTTTTTTTTAGTCGTCTGTTTCTGAAATATTAAATTTATTCCATACTTTTGCATTATACTATATGTCTGTAGCATTTGTAAAACAAACTTTGTTTTTAAACAATATATATTTAATTAAATGGTCTTAAAAGAAATACAAATAAAGAAAGATAAGTCCCATAAAAATAGAATATCGGAAATATGACTACAATAAAATCTACTAGAAAAAAACAACGGAAATGGTATTTAGACATACAAACCGATACACAACGGTATCGGTTTGAGTATCGAAATAAAAACCATTAAATTGGAAGATATAAAAAGACAAAATGAAAAACAATAAAGCTCCAGGATGAGGTGATTTACCTATCAAGGTAATTAAATATGCAACTACAAGTGATTTACCTATCGAGTTATTAAATATGAACAACTTTGCACAATTTTTAACGAGAGTCGAAGCGGAAACGATTCCATGATATTGGATGAGCTCTTATATAGATTCCATTTATAAAATGGAAAATAGGAGAGAAAGTAATAATTATTGGAGTATTAGTATTACATTGTCCATTGGGAAACTTAATTGAAGAGCAAAGGGAAGTTCGATTTGGGCGATCTTGCATTGATATTATTTTTACAATGAAAAAATTAGCAGGAAATATATTAACTAGTTGAATGAAACTTCACGTTACTATTATTAATCTTTATAAAGCATTCGACTCCCTTTGAAAAAACTATGGAAAACAATAAAAGAAGCAGATATACATTGTATGTATATAACCGCCTTCAAAGCGTGTGTAGAGAAAACAAACGACTGCTCAAAGTTGGAAATAAAACTTCTGAGATTTTCGTCAACAAAACATTCTAAATAGGGCTTCTGCTTCTCTCTAACTCTGCTGTCCTTCAATTTAGTAAATAATTAAAATGCAACCCCATGGGAATACTGATAGAAGATATTCACTTGTTTACAATTTCCCTTGCCGATGATCAGGTAGTTCTTGCCGAAGTTTTGCAAGACATGACATTCATAATAAACGAACTCATAGAAAAATCCACAAAATGAGGTTTAAAAGTAAATATATACAGGACACAATATATGACTAGACGAAGCACAGAAAAAATCTCGAAACAGATAGCTGAATAATAATAAAAAAATGTAGGGCGGTATAATAATCTAACCTACAAGCTATAATAAGTAAAGATGGAAAAACATAAAGCCATACTAAAGAAAAACAGAGAAAAAAAATTATGATAAAAGCTCTACATAGAATATTATGAATTAAAAACTTAACAAAAAGCAATATATATGTATGATTCATTTCCTACTAAAGTGTGGGTTAGAAACCTTCCAAAATCCGTTAGAGAAAAGTAAAAAATAGATATAGCTGAAAAACAGTTAAAGTGGTTTGGAAACCTGCAACGAATAAACCAAAAGATAATACCTTTAAAGTATTAGAAATAAACACCTGCTCAAAGAAATAACCGAAGAAGGCTAAGAAAAAGACATATTTAAAACATCCACACCGAAATAAGAAAAAAAAAATGAGTTAAAAAATTTGTCGAATTTTTTTAACTAGCTTAAAATCACTCAACGAATTGATTGTAACGATCAGGTAATAAAAAAGTAGCAGCCAATAAAAATACCAATTAAAAAGCCGAAACTTTTTATAGAGTTTAATTGTAGAAAATATTCACCCGTCAAACTCCTACAATGAAGTTAAATCATGTTGAAAGGGCCAAAATTGAAAGTTGTTGGTGTGTATGCAGTCCATTATCGCTTTATATACGGTACAATGAGCAGTCGACGATGCTACACGGAGATGTTCATATTGAAAATAAAATTTTGACGGACCAATCAAAAGCACAATCTGCATATATTTATGTTTTTATCGATACTTGGTACCATGTTGATATCGTGTACAATTATAGGGTAAATCTTAACATTGTTTTGTAAACATCGATCGAGGATTGCAATATATCAGAAGATATATGAAAGAATATGTGAAAAAAATATTAAATTAGTAACTTTTTGAGTAACTTACTAGGAAACTTGTTTGTTGTTTTTATTATGTTTCAATGAGGTTTATTTAAACATTGTGGTTGAACGCCATTTTGTAAAATTATTCTAATCAAATTGTATAAAAAGCAATACTTCATTTGAAAGTTCGTTTTAACTTCTTTTTAACGATCCGTTTTCAACAGACAAAAGATCTCATAATATTAATAGTTTTAATTATAAATAATTCTCATGTCTTTTTTCTAAATGGGATAACTTAAAACAATAATTTTTTTAGAAACAAATCCGAGAAATTAACTTAAAGTCTAAACTTAAGTACTTATTCGAGTTTGATCCATTTTCCTTTGTTTTACGCTTTTAATATGCAAACCGACACCTGAGAGAAAGTACTGGTTGCATGATACCATCTTTTTTCTTTCCAAAAAAAAAACGTACTTTACGGCCACAGTACGTACAAGACGTAGTAACGTCAATAATATATTTCTATAGCATGATAACGCCGAGCATTATCCAGCCAAGATCCCCATCATCATTTAAGCTACTATTTTGTATTACGAAGAAATAGATAGTAAAATAATAGGGAAAAATGACTACCATTACTAATAGACGAAAAATTTAATAAATGTTATTTACAATATTTAATTTATTTACTATCATGTTGCACAGTTACTTTCATTGTATGAAATACTGTTACACTTCTTGAAAATTAACTTTATTCAACACCAACAATATTACAATACTTTTTAACTAACTGACAACTATATAATTATATATTTTCTGACGTTCCAAACTTCACTAGACATTTTAAGAATTTGCGATGTCATCTTGAATGTTCTCGAACTACTTCTTCTTTTTCGTCAATGGACTTTTCCTATGTGGGATAAATCTTTCGTAACACTGCTTCCTCCGTTATAGTTATTCGCCTCGAAAAACTGGACTATCGGAGATCGATTGAAGCCAACGAAGTGGATCAGTTCCATGGTACGGAGCTAGTCTCTCGATATGAACTATCTTGGGTTTACTTCTAGCTGAAAACTGGATGCGATAGATTAGATCATTTATTATCTGCTGGACGGTATACGGGCCTTCCCAGGTTCGTTGAAGTTTCGGACAAAGTCCTTTTCGTACGTGTGGGATTGTATAACCATACTGGGTCACCTCTTGCGAAAGTTGTACCAGTAGCATGCATGTCGAGCTTGGCCTTAACTTTATCACTTTGAAGCTTCAAACTTTTACGAGCAAATTCGTCTTTTTCTAATTTTTCTTTCAAATTTTCAATGTAGGTCGGGGATGAACGTTCTTCTTCGCAGGGAGGCAATCTTCCGAAAATAAGATCTTGAGGAAGCTTCATTTCTCTTCCGGTGATCATCATTGATGGAGAATAACCAGTTGCTTCATGTTCGGAACTTCTATAGGCTAACAGGAATAGAGGAATTAAACTATCCCAATCTTTTTGATTATCAGAGACAAACATTGAAAGGTATTGACAAACAGTTCTATTATGTCTTTCGACCATTCCGTCTAATTGAGGATGGAGAGGCGTAGTGCGAGTTTTCTTAATACCCAAGATTTTCATTAATTATTTAATTAATTAATTCTGATTCAAAATTTCGTCCTTGATCAGAATGTAACTCTAAAGGAACTTCATGTCTTGATACGACGTGTGTTATAAATGCTTCTGCTACTGTAGTCGCTTCTTGATTAGAAAGGGGTACAATTTCAGGCCATTTTGAAAAATAATCCATTTGCAGTACTTGCACTGCAAGTCGTTCAAAAGGCTCTCCGGAAAGATATTGTGCCATTTTACCACGACTTCTTGTTCTAGGGTCTTTTTTACCATTACATAAATCGCATTTCCTACACCAATTTTCTACATCTCGGCGACAATTGATCTAGTAAAATCTGTCTCGAACTCTGGCCAGTGTTTTTTGACTCCAAAATGTCCTCCAGAAAGGCGGCTATGAAGTTCTTGCAACGCACTTTTAATGTGTGATTTCGGCAGTACCACTTGTTGAACTATACGTACTCCATCGGGACTTTCCCACTTCCGATATAATAGACCATTGGAAAGATACAGAGATTCCCATTGAGCCCAGTACGCTTTTATAATTCCACTGTATTTGGTTATTTCCTGACAAATAGGTCTTACTCCATTTTCAAGCCATTCTCGTATGACTTTTAAGTCATTATCTTTCTTTTAACTCTTTTTAAGGTTTTCCAGGGAAGTCTGATCATTATCTTCTTCCTGTATAACTGTGGTTACCTGGAGACTTAGTTCTTCGGTTATGTTCTCTTTATCTTCAAGTCTTTTACAGTACTGGCATTGTCGTTTCAAACAGGGTCGCCTAAAAAGAATATCGGCATTGTTATGGAGACGTCCTTTTCTATATACTACGTCGAAGTTATACTGTTGGAGTCTTTCTATCCACCGAGCCACTTCTTCTTAAAATTCATTAGCCACTGTAAAGCGCTATGGTCAGTTCTAACTATAAAATTTCTGTTACAAAGAAAAGTATGAAAATGTTCTAGGGCTTTTATAATAGTTAGGAGCTCTTTTCTGGTAAATCAATAATTCTTTTCAGCCTTTTCTAAAATATGCAATAACTTTTCTTCACCTTTCTGTTCTTGTGATAATACTGCGCCAATACCATGCTGAGATGAGTCACAATCCAACAGAAATTTGCCATCTTCTCGTGGATATGCTAGAATTGGTGCTGTTGTAAGTCGTTTTTTTAAATCTATGAAAGCATTTTGACAATCCGGTCACCAGTCAAATTCAATGTTGTTTTTGGTTAGTCGATAAAGGGGCTTAGCTATGCGGCCAAAATCTTTAATAAATTTTCGGTAATATGAACAGAGTCCAAGAAAACTTCTAATTTCCTTTTTATTTCCTGGTTTAGGCCAATCTTTAATAACTGAAATCTTCTCTGGATCAGTTTTAATTCCTTATACTGGAACGATATGTCCTAAATAGTATGCATCTCTTTGAAATAGTGAACATTTCATATAATTTAACTTTAAATTGGCATTTCTCAATCTGTCAAATACCTCGCTTAAGTTTTTCAGATGTTCGTCAAACGTTTTGGACATAATCATTATATCATCAAGATATACTAGACACGTTTTTCAGGTAAGTTCTCTTAAAACCATCTCTATTAGACGTTCAAACGTAGCTGAAGTATTACACAGACCAAATGGTAGAACCTGAAACCTGTAGAAACCACGGTTGAAAAAGCAATTTTGTCGCAATCATCAGGATGTACTTCTACTTGCCAGTAGCCACTTTTTAAATCTAGGGTAGAAAACCATTTAACACCTGATAGAGTGTTTAGTGTATCATCTATTCGTGGCAATGGATAACTGTCTTTTTGTGTAACCTGGTTTAATCTTCTGTAGTCTACACAAAAGCGAGTAGATCCATCTTTCTTAGTTACTAAGACTACTGGTGAACACCAGGGGCCCGAAGCTTCTTCGATAATATCAGAATTTATCATGTCTTGTATTATGTTTTCAACTTCTTTTTGTCTAGCAAATGGCAATCTCCGTGGCGCTTGACGAATTGGTCTTGCATCTTTAGTATAAATTCTATGTTGAACTAAACTAGTACGCCCTGTAGATTTCTCGGATTCAAAAATGTCGTAGTTTTCATTAATAAATTCGTTCATTTTGTTTAATTCTTTAGTTGTTAAGTGATCAACATTTTTGATTAGTTGTTTCACTAGGTTAGTGTCAACTGGGATACTTTAAGCTGTATTCTTTTTTAAATATTTTTCGCAGTTGTTTATTTTTTCTATTGGTGTACAGAATGCTATTTGTTGTTCTTTCTTCAATTTAAAAGGCTTCATAGACAAATTAGCAACCCTTACTGGAATCATCTCATCTACATTAATAAGGCATCTGGCTATCAAAATTCCATCACTAACTAGTTCATCGCTTTCCACAACGCCGAAATGTAGACCTTCAGGTTTTTGACTCAGTCTCGCCAGGATGATACTTTCGAATTTTGAGGAATTTCGGTATCCTCGCTTACTATAACTCTTACTTGAGGTACCGATTCTTCCAAATTTAGGACAATTTATTCATTTTCTATTAACAAAATTTTTTTTTGAAGATCTATGATAAATTTGTTCTGCATAATATCCATCCCAAGAACGCATTCGTCTTTAATATCGGCTACAAGGAAAATGTGTTTTATCAAGGTGTTACCAATCGGTATGGTTGCTGTTATCTCTCCATGAATTGGAATAGTGTGGCCTGAAGCTGTTTCAAGAACTAAGTTTGTTTTAGTGGGTTGTAGTTTCTCATTCTGAAATCCGGTTCGAATAAAGGATCTGGTTGTACCGGTATCAATAATATAGGTGCATTTTCGATTCTCAACGTAGCCCTTAAGTAATAAATTCTCATTTTTATGTAGTAAGTGGGAATTTGGGGGCTTTTATTAGATACATTAGACGCCCGCCCCTTAGTGTCGACTTTTATTCGTTTCCCTGACTATTGTTTGCGTATTTGTGGTCAGTTGTGGGAGATCGATTTTTTAGAGACCTATCTCTACTAGTATTTCTAATAGGACTATGTGATGGGCTTCTAGATGTCGACCTAGGCGACCTTCTAGCCTCATTCTTTGGATGTTCTCTCCTTTTTTGCGATCGGCTTCTGCAATTGTTTTGAAAATGTCCTATTCTCCCGCAGTTAAAACATCTTCTGTTTTTATTTCAAGGATTTTGTTGAAGATTTTGCAGTATGTTTAAAATTTGGGACAAAAGAGGTTATTGGTTATCTGCGGTTGTGATTTCTTCATTTTCTTGACATCTTATTTCTCTTAATTTTGAGCGATATATGTAGTCTACATCCTGTAGATCTATAAATCTACAGGATGTCTACATCTACATCTATAAATGTATATATTCCAATTTGTTCCAGAAAATCTTTAGGTGTCTGAGGGTATGCCAAGTGCAATAGTCTTTTAATGTCGGCTTCAAATTCTTGCAGGCTTTCGTTATGTTTTTGATATCGAATTTTTAGCTGACTTTGGAAAACCTGCTTTAGATGCTGCTGGCCATATCTTGTCTCTAAAGCTTCAACGAGAGAGGTATAACTGGGTGCATCTTGGGGAAGAAATTGAAAAACGGTTGCGGCCTGTCCTCAAAGCGACATCACCAAAGAAGCTGCCATTTCTTTTTCATTCCAGCCATTTGCTCTAGCTGCAGCTTCAAATTAAAAACGATAAGTTTCCCATGCTGTCTGACCATCGAATGTGGGTGGTTTTAAAAATTTACTAGTTCTAATTGTACCTGGTTCAATTATGGAAGGTGATGAAGCTGTTTGTTTAGATTCGACGTTAGTTACTGAAACATTAGATAAAGAAGCCTGGGTATTAATTTTTTTTCTAACTCAACTATTTGTATTTGTAAATTAGATTTCAAATCATTTTGTTGTTGTTCTATTTTATTTTCAAAATTGTTTTGTTTTTCTTCTAATTTATCTATTCTACTAGTGATCTGACTTATCTCTAACTGAAAATTTTCGTGAATTTGGGATAAACAAATTCTTCTCATTTTCCGCTTTCTCTTCTTGTCTACGCTTCTCTTCATCTTCTTTCATTTTTAAAAATCATGCAGGGGGTCCGGACGTATCCATTCCTTTGTCAAACTCAGTGGATCTTGTATTTACCATTAGCAACTGCTAAATACTTCTTTATCCCACCGCTGCCACTAATGTTACACTTCTTGAAAATTAACTTTATTCAACACCAACAATATTACAATACTTTTTAACTAACTGACAACTATATAATTATATATTTTCTGACGTTCCAAACTTCACTAGACATTTTTTTAGAATTTGCGATGTCATCTTAAATGTTCTCGAACTACTTCTTCTTTTTCGTCAACGGACTTTTTCTATGTGGGATAAATCTTTCGTAACAATACGTATACAGAGTACATTCATGTAATAATTAATTGTTGGTTGCCTTGAATTCAAATGCATTTCAGGTAGTTCTGTCATAATAGGCTTTATAGTACTAGTTTTGAATTTGAAGCATGGGATGTATTGTTTAGCAACATTTTGAACTAAAACTCTACCCCCTACAATCCAATATTGATCGCAAATACTTGCTAGTGTATGTTGCGGCCCTGCATGTAACAATTTAAGATGAGTTTGTCTTACTAATAGTTGAGAAAGATGACTCTGTGATGATATATTATTGGATCTTTTCTCAAATAAAAATAGAGAATTATTTAATCTACCACTCACAAAGTGCCACTTTTATCCAAAAACAAGTTTAATTGTAAATTTTTACAATTTTTTTAATTTTTATCCTTTTGGAATTTGCTTATTTCTTTTAAAAAGTACCCTGTTTAAGATATTTTAACTATAAATTGAAGTGTATGTGCTAACTCAGTTAATTCTAATGCACTAGTATTCCTTGATAGAACATGTGACTTTGCCATATAATTATACTTAAATCTAAACAAATATGCCACGACTTTTTTCAGTTTATCTATATTCGAATAATTGGTAGTAAAATTTTCATTCACTTTTAACTGTTTAAACTGAGAACCTCTTTACTCTACGAATATCCGACAAACTTGCGTTCTTGCACACATTTTTGGCCATTTAATTTCAGTTGCCAACAAGAATTTTGGGCAATTCTACCAAAATGAATTATTGACTAATTTAGACGGTTTTACAATATATACTAAATCAATTGGATTTTGCTTAGATGGGGCATGGCGTGATAAGTCTAAAATATTTAAATTTTAAATCTCAGAAACACGATTACTAACGAATGTTTTTAACTGATTTGTTCAATACTTTAGCCAATTCGAGATAATAGTTGAATCAGACCACAAAACAACTTTATCGAAATTTACCCGTAGTGAATCTTGGACTTGTTTTACTAGTCCAGATAGAATCAAGGCTAGTAGTTTAAGTCGTGGTGAGGTAATAGTTTTAAAGGTGCCACCCACCTTCGATTTGAAACACAGAATATTTGAATGTATTTCTACATCTTGACTAGTGGACCTAATATAGGTAGAAGCCACGTAGGCCTTTTCTGAGGCATCAGAAAATCCATGCAGTTCAATGTTAACTGCATCGTTGCATATAACCCACCTGTTTATATTTACACTATTAAGCTTGAATAATTTGATTTTAATTCCTTGCCAATGCCTGCAAATGTCTTCTGAGACCTTATCATCCCAGGCTAGCTTTTCTAGACATAACCTTTGTAAGAGAATTTTTGTGAATAATAATAATACAAAGCGTTAAGAGCCCTATACAGATAGAATATCTGTGCCACATTTAAAAGAATGTTTCTTTCTAAAATGCATGTCTCCTTTTGTTACGCAATTTGATATATCAGCTTATTACTGCAAGGTTTCCGTGTTATTCCTAGCGTTTTTGTATTTTCATGATTTGCACAACATAGCACATGATGCTCTTCATTGGTTTTTTATTCTTTAAGAATACCTTTATCGTTTGAATAGAATTTTCTGTTTCTATTTAAGTATTTCTTTAACAACAATACAATTGTCTGTTGCACCTTCCAACATGTCAGCTCCGCTTAACAGATCATCCACATAAAAATCATTCTTAACCTTTCAGCAAAGTGCTACAAAAACTAACGCTTCAGGCCGTCTGGGGTAACTATGGTATCCCACTAAAATACTTCAATAATTCATTTAAATTATAAATTATTGTTTGGGGAGTTATATAATGAAGCACTAGTAACCAAAATAATTTGCTTCTATTATTAAAAAACTATACATTGTTTTTATTTTTACCTTTAACTAAAATCTTTAAATTCATTATTTTTACAGTAAGGGCATACACATTTTTTACTTTCTTCTCGATGTACATTGCATCCCGTGATCTAGCACAAAAGCTGTATCTTAGATTTGTATAATGTTGAGTTTCCCTAGCAGGGTTTTCTGATACTGTGACATTACTGTTAGAAAGAAAAACATCTATCGCGGTTTTTACAGTTTTGTGAAAATTATTGCTATTCTGTTTCCGGTTTAGAACATTTCGGAGTGCAAGTTATTGTGCCAAGTTTTGTAAACAAATTCTTCACCTACTTCGGTCATTACTTTTCCAATCGGTAAACTTTTTAGTGAATCAGCTATATCAATAATTTTCATAAAAATCCTAAATGGTCATCTCCTACTTAAACGAACACATGTATATTCTCTGGTCATTTTATCTAGGGTGTCAACGGACCCTTTGGTTTTATTATAGTCTAAAATAATTTCAGGCTTACGTTTTGCTTTTTCAATAGAGGATATTTCGTTGCTGTGAAACTGTGTCGATAAAAGAACAGCCGTTTTCTTTTTTGTAGCTACATAGGACACTAATGTGAGATCATTAGAAAATCCAAAAATAGAAGAACGTTCTTAGCGCGCAGAATTCGGAGCAAATTCGGTTCGGCAGGAATCTCTTTTTTGTTAGCCCTTAGAGTTCCCGTAATTGTAAGTTGATGTCTTAGCAGTTCTTCGGCTAGGGGAATCGAGGTTAAAAAATTGTCTGTAGTAACTCCACGCCCCGATCAAAAATAAGGTCTAACCATATCTAAAACTACCCTAAAATGTTGATTCACTTCTCGTTGTTTTTCTATCATTCCAGTGTATATCTGACTGTTCAAAATATAAGTAGTATCAGAGTCCGAACATACCCAAATTTTTATTCCATATCGACCAGGTTTACTTTTTATATAAACTCTAAATGGACATTTTCCTCTGAATATAGCTAACCTTTCATCGACGGTGATATTTCAACCAGGTGAATAATTATCAATGAAATTTTTTATAAATTGATCATATGTATTGCGAATTTCTTGTAGTTTATCTCTTGTTTCTATTATTCTATTTATTCTTGTGGAGGGGTCATCAAATTTTATGTGTCTGTAGATCATCGGGAATCTATTTCGAGACATTACAGCAGTAAAAAATGGTTAAATAGTTTATTTTTGGCCCACATTTCCGCCAAGTGAAGTTTTCTTCCGTGATTCCTTCCACTGGCTATAAGTACTGCAATGAAAGCGTATAATTCAGTAATTGTAACATTTTTCCAAACGATTTAATCAGAAGGATGATTTTCATTAAATTTTTCAGTATATACTTCTTCGTCGATTTGTGTGCGTGGATATGTCAGCTAGCATATTCTCATTTATATAGCATTGGAATGCTTCTTTTATTAAAGTAAGAGCCATGCTTAAACAAATTGTAAATTTATCAAAACGATTGTTTATTTTCAAAATTTATATATACTCACCTATTATTTTGTAAACCTTCACGATAATTTACTATATTATGAGCCCTGCGCCTTGTAGGTGCAGGTGGTTGTGTTTTCCATTTATATCCAGATTTCGATTTTAGTATTTCGGCAACTGGCTCAAAAGTAGATTTTTCGCTTTCGTTTTCAAGGACTGTAATTTCATCTAGAACTATTTCTTGTTCTTCGACATTGTCCGTACTTTCTGATTCACTATCACTAAGCTCGCATTATCGTCACTATTGTCACTTTCTTCTTAAATGCTACGTAATTCCTCTTCAGTATAATATTTACGTCGCGTCATTTTCGCCGAAATACACACATACCTAAAGCAAAACAAAGTAAAGAGTAACAGTAATATAAAAATAGAATATTGTTTATGTATTTAGCTGGCTATATGATTTCAATACATAGCAGGCCGTGCAGGGTAACGGAGGTACCCCAAGTAATTAATTTCAATTTTAGTAGAAAATTTAAAATAAAACTAATAATTTTTATAACAAAAGGATTAAGTAATGTATTTTCTAAGATTACCTGGAGGAACAAAAAAAAATAAAAATATTTTAAAAAGTTACAATAAAAAACCGTATCTGGGGTACCTAAAATACCCCGCACGTCCACGGAAAGTTTAAGGAATTTAGACATTTCTGGATACTTATTTTGATTATTTTCCGCCAACTGAAAAAGACATCGAATTACGAGAAATAATTTCGATGTTGTACCATATGTGACCGTTTTGAGTTCATATATCTTTAGAACGTCCTCAGGATGTTGTTTTCATAAGATTCTTTGAAAACAACGCTGTTCTGGATTTGTCATAACTTGGTGAAACATTTTATTAATATCGACACACACAACATAACACAAATATCTGATTCGCAGTAAAATCGAAAAGAGACTTTGTTAAATTACTGGTCTTTTTCAAATTATTAAGAGATTAAGTTGTTGTAGTATTTGAAGATCCATCGAAAACTACTCGAAGTTTTGATGTTATACTGTCTTGCTTAAGCCCGCTATGATGAGGTAAATAACAAACTACCTTGTTAGGTTCTAACTCGTTGACCTTTTCCACCTAGCTATAGGCTTCGTATGAATGTATGAACGCTTTGGAGGTGTGGATGCTATTATTATGGAGATCTACGATTTACTAACTAAAAAATGATAGTAACCTTACAAAAAAAATTGACGACATCCATAAATCAAGTGATTTGCTTAAATGCTGAAAAGGTTGTAAAATCTATAAGGCAAATTTAAAAAGATATCTTCAATATATCGACGGTTTTTTTCGGCTGTATCGACGAGACTATCAAGGTTCAGGTACACGACTCTAATTCAGCTGATATTAAAGTGGGCTTGGAAAGGCTCTCATCAAATATCAACCAAATTTCAAATTAAATCTGTAAACTTCACAATAAAATACCCACTCTACCAGAAAAGAAAGAGGTATTAATGAAAAATTCTATTTGCGTCACCTCGGTCACTCAAACAGGTGATACTCAAGAGCCCGGAGTAGTTCCTCAACCAAGTTCAAACACTACAGAAGAGAAGTGGCAATATGCAGTTATTAGCAACCTAACTCCAGAATATACT
This sequence comes from Diabrotica undecimpunctata, assembly GCF_040954645.1. Classification (NCBI taxonomy): domain Eukaryota; kingdom Metazoa; phylum Arthropoda; class Insecta; order Coleoptera; family Chrysomelidae; genus Diabrotica; species Diabrotica undecimpunctata. Next base: position 101,028,656 of record NC_092804.1, on the reverse strand, counting down.
CCTATTCAAGTGGTCCCCTTTATTAAAGAGGAGTTAGGGTTAAGGGAGTATATTAGATGTTATGCCCTGCTGAAAAGACAAGGTCCCTTTAATGGTTCATCATTCAAAATAGGTATGAAGTCTAAATCCTCCATTAAGTTACTATTTAATAAGGAAATTTGGCCACCTAACGTTCATATTAAATGGTCTATTGAATCTTAAACTTCTGAACCACGGACTTTAGAGTGATCTCCAGAATTAAACAACAAATCCATGGAGAATACTAAAAGCCCCGTTAACCAAGAAAATCCATTAACCAATTTGAATGATAACAAAAATACAGGGGAAAAGATAAATGTAGTTTCAGATAAACATGCAATTGAAATTTGCAAATCAAACCCGCATACTTATTCTCACATTAATTTTGTAAAAGAAAATATTGCAATGCCTACTGTAAATCTGGACCCTTTGATCCCACCGAAGGTTAGATTAACCTTGAACATGGACCCTTTCGACAATCGATATCTTCTAGCAAGATTAAGAAAACCAGAGATATTAAAAGCCATCAAACTGCATCTTGCCTTCCTGTACGACCAACCTGCTTCGGTTTGTTATGGTGGTTTTTCGAAAACAAGCATCAAATTATTCTTGGCTTCAAAAGGACTTTCCACGACTACAGAAGATCTGCGAAAAATTTATTTGAAATTTCATGATGCCTATGGAATTGGTCCAGCTGAGGTAGACGAAGATTTAGCTGCGTTTAGGTCCTTTATCGCTGCTGAAAGAATTATCCATCTGCAAAGATCAAGGGAGTGTCATCAAAATTGCTTTTCCACCACTTCTCCAAGGCGAAATTTTTAAATGTTTCGACGTGTTCTGAGGGTCTAGAATCCTTAAATTCAACTGCTAGCAACTTTGGCATGATTCTTATTAATATTCGATCGATTAGAAATAAGACAGACGAGTTATTTTTGTTTCTGGAAGAATTAGGGTTTCCCCAGTTAGTTGCAGTGACGGAGCACTGGCTTGAAGTTAATGAGCCAATTTTCATTCAAGACTATACCACAATTGCTAGGTATGATCGTCCAAGTTTAGCTCATGGTGACACTCTGATTCTTTCTAATAACAATGATTTTTCTTCAGTCTCGAAATATGACTATTTGCTGGGTGAAAACTACTTCGAATTTTCTTTGATTTATAATAAGAAATTTAACCTATACATTATTTGCATTTATAGATCACCTAGCTCTGATACTGAACTATTTTTTCAGAGCCTGCTAAATTTGTTAGATATTCTGCCCATTAAAAGTAGAAAAATTTTATATGGTGATTTTAATATTGACTACGTTGCTGTTTGTGCGACCCAACTGTCTTTGATAACTATTTTTGAATCATATGGTCCCACAATGCACGTTAATTCTCCAACAAGAATCTCAAAAACATCATCCTCGACAATTGATTATGTGGTTTCTGATTTTCCACCCGCTGACGTCCATTCTACAGTTATTAATGGGGGGCTTTCTGATCATGAAGCGGTATATACCAAGTTTAGCAGTTTAAAAACACCCCACTCAAAAACCCGACGATTAGGTAGGATTTTTTCCACTCAAAACTTTCGTAAATTCTATAATTTATGCTTTACTTCTGACTGGAGTTTTTCTTCCGGGGACATTGACTGTAATGTTAGTGATTTTCTAAATAGAGTTGTATCTATTTTTAATGAAGCATTTCCTCTAGTAAACATCAGGCCAAAACATTACAAACCTTGGATTACCAAAGGCATTCGCATATCTGCGAAGAATATGCGTTCTCTGCTATATATTAAAAAATTTAATGACAGTATCCCCATCTCTGATTATATCAATACGTACAGAAAATGCAATCTAAAACTACTCAAAGTAGCCAAAAAATCCTACTATCATAATCGCCTAACAAGCTCCAAAAATATTTCAAAAGAAACTTGGTCAATAATAAACGATTTTCGAAATAAAACCAGTGCAGCGAATCTAACCTTTTCTTTTTCTAACCCCGAAAATCTAAATGATTTCTTTGTTAATGTGAGTAAAATTATAACCTCAACTATTTCGCCACAAGAAGATCCAGTTTCCTATTTCCCTAATTCAAAAAACATTGCTGATACCTTCTTTTTAAGACCAGTTGATAAGACTGAACTCATTCGAACAATTCGTAGTATAAAAAGCAAATCGTCCTGTAGTACAGATGGATTATCTATTAAAATTTTCTCAAATCTTCCGCATAATGTATTGGAGGTCATGTTCTCGCTAGTAAATGATTCCCTTGAAAAAGGTACATTCCCTCACTGCCTAAAGACTGCCATCGTTATTCCTCTTCATAAAGGTGGAGACAAATCTGATTGCCTGCAACTATAGACCTATTGCCTTGTTACCAACACTATCCAAAATTATTGAAAGGCTTATAAAAGTTCGACTTATGCCCTTTCTCCTTAAACATAATATTTATCGCAAAATCAGTTTGGCTTTTTGTCTAATAAATGTACTAGTGATGCCATGTTTTCTGTGTTACATGAGGTATATCTATCACTAAATAGTAACTTCTCCTCCGCCACCGTTTTCTGCGACTATTCCAAAGCCTTTGACTGCGTAAATTACGACATTCTATTAAAAAAATTACCTTTCTATGGAATTCGGGGTTTGTCTTTGAATTGGTTTAAAACTTACTTGGTAGGTAGGAAACAATTGGTTAGAATAAAAGACACCGGCTCTAGTTGTAAAGACATTGAGTGTGAAGTACCGCAAGTATTAGGTCCCATTCTGTTTTTACTTTTCATTAATGACATCACTTACTTGAAAATTAAAGGGAAAATTTTTCTATTTGCTGATGATACCAGTATTACTTGGAGCAGCTCTAATATTTCAACGCTTCATTCAATTATAACCGCTGATTTGCTTATAATCAAGGCTTGGTCAGACTCCAACTTACTTAGCTTTAACGTGGATAAGACAGTAGCATTATCTTATAAAGGAGTCATTCAACCCTTGTTTTTAAATGAGAGCCAAATCAGTATCGTTAATTCCGTGAAATTTCTATGTATTCTTATCGACAGCGATCTTAAATGGTCCTTGCATACTGACTCCTTAGGGAAGAAACTAACCTCAGCTTGCTTTGCAATAAGATCTGTTTCGAAAGAACTAAATTTATCTTCTGTCAAAATGGCATATTTCTCATTGTTCGAGTCCCATCTTCGATATGGGCTTCCATTTTGGGGTTCTAGCACAGCGGCCCAATTTGATAGTATTTTTAAGTTGCAAAAAAGAGCAATTCGTTATCTATTTGGTCTCAAACAAACAACTCATTGCAAGACCTACTTCAAAAATCACGGAATTTTGACGCTTCCCTCTTTATTTATTTTGGAAACGGTTTGTTTGATTCGCAAGCATCTAAACATTTTTCCCGATAGACCTGATCATGGCTACTCCATTAGAAATTCGGATTGTAACGTTTATTTACCGATCCTGTCCACTCAGCTAGTAAAGAATTCTATTCTATATAGTGCAAAAAAACTTTATAATTACCTTCCAAGAGAAATTAAATCCGCAACATCTTTCATTAAGTTTCGTAAGATGACAAAAATCGATATCGCTGAAAGACCATATTATTCAGTTGACGAGTTTCTTAATGTATAACAAAGAAACAAAATTAGTATTGTTTATAATTACATTTGGGTGTCTCAAGCAGTGGCTACAATTTGTCTCATTTGTTGTTGTCTCTACAAATTATGTAAGTGATACAATAATGTTACTAATTTAAAATTGTATTGGTCCGGTTTTTTTTTATTATATTTGTTTTTGTTTTATACTTTTTATACCTTTTATACTTTTTGACTGATTTTTTTAGCTTTGTCCATAAAATTGTTCAATAATTTTCAGTGACAATAAAGCATATTTCTATTAATTGTGTATCCTTATTAAGTTCTCGCCCAAGAGACATAAACCTTTCCTGGAAGTTTTTAATGAATCGCCAATATCTCGGAAGAATCCTTGAATAATAATAAAACTATAAACCTTCCATTATTATCTCGTTACGTAGTTTTTCAAAAATGTTCTTCACAAAATATATTTTTATCAAAATTAATTGTCATGATTATCTTTGTGTTTACTTAAATATTCTTTTGCAATGGAGATCTGATCATCAATTTCATTATCAAATTTATTTCGTAATCCAAATTCGTCCACTAGCAATTTCTCGTCAACCATAGATTTTGTTAGCCCTTGTATATAATTGAATTCTATCTTTATTTCATTTAAAAAATTAAGCCTTTCATGAATCTCAGTAAAGTCTGTACCAATAACTATTTATTTTGCACATAATCTTCCTAGAAATTTAGCAAAATGTCTTTCAGAATGGTAAAAAATATCTTTTGGTTGGTCGGTAGGTACTTTAATAAGCCGAATCTGCTTTCGTTTGTATACCTTATTTAATATAACTTCAGTCGGGGGTTATCCATATTCTGATGTTGTTAAAGAGTTATTGCTTCTTAAAATATTGTTCCTTATTTAATTTTTAGAGACCTTCCCAGTGCTTTTTAAGTTAAGGAAATATGCTTTGATGTTTTAATGGATTATATAGATACAAAATATCACCTTCTTTAAAGCTTTTATTCGGATATCGAGAATTACATTCATCTTTTAAAATATTACCGAATCTGAATATTTTGAGAAGTTATTGGATGCGGTTTATTATTAACTTAATTAGCTTGATGTATTACATACCTGTCACGTTTTATTCGGAAGGTTTGCATCCGAACTCAAGGTCACAGGGCAGGAGATGTTTACGTCCCAACTTTGAATAATCAGGAATATGTCTTGTTTTTGATGATATTTTAAAATACCTTTGGAAAGGTTCTTACCCCTTGGTCAATTCATCCTCTCATCATTCCTTCTGACTGAGGATGCAATGATCTACTTGTACTTTTATTTTCCCTAATCAATCGTTATACAGAACGATACATTTATTTGCAGCATTCGTTACCAAAATTGTCCTTCAATATCAATGGCTTCTCTCTCCATAAGACTACCAACATTGTACTATTTCACATGTGCTCTTTTGTTTTGAGTCTCAAAAGTTTTAAGTGATGATTCATATTTTGAGTTTTAGATTGAGTCATACAGTGATGAATTGTTTGCATCCATCAGTGTCAGGTTGGATTTTTAATTGCTAAAAAATAGAAAAGAAAAATACACACTAAAAATGCTAGTTACACTATTACACGATTATTTTATCCCAAAAATGACTTATAAAGCAAGATGCACATTATACAGTAGGTTACGAACCATGTTAAATTTGAATCTACCAACAAATCTTTTTTAATTTACTTTTGACTTTTTATTATTATAAAGTACAAAAAAATATGTGATTAACTATCTACGTTTTTGTAACTAGGAATTGAAACATAATTTCTAAAAAATGAAAATTGTGTAATCAAAAACTTATAGTCGATCTATATAAAGAATAATTCATATAAGGTCTGAGTTGGGCATTGATTTTTACACTTGATAAAAAGAATCAGAAGAGAACAGACGAATAATAGTTTCGTGTTTTCGTATTGTACAGCCGAACGAACTCATATTTTATGTCGTCTGAGAAAAAAATTTCTTACAAAAGAAATAATATTTAAAAGTATTTTTAACAGTCACAAAGAAAAAAACGTCCTACTTTCTTTTCAACATTTTGTAGCTTACAGACATTTAAAAATTGAGAATTACCGTGGTTGCGTTGAATTTTCTGTATGTGTGTATACTAAAATAAGGGTATTAAAAGTATTAAATTTTTGGTTTTATAAATATCTACTTTTTCAATTTGACTAAATTTTTTTATTTAAATGACTCTATTTATCGTATCAGTTTTAAAAGAAATAAAAACAAAGAAAAACCTTCTCCTCTACCTTTTCTCTTTGGTAAGGATGTAGTGGCGTAATGTAGTTCGTTTAAATATTGTTATCCAATTATCTTTTTAGTTCGTGTTGTTTTTATTCAGAAAATGAGTAACCACCACTCATGTCCTTTATTTGGATAGACTATCGTACTTGAGTTCTTCTTCTGAATCTTTTGATCGCTACGTTACCTTCAACAATAATTCGTTCCATGCCTTCTCTTCTTCCTGTTATATAACCAAAATATATTTTGTTAATATATAAATAAATTTATAATATTTTGGTTGATAGTTGTGGTGAGTCTAATATTTATATTATTCTTTTGGTATTAAATTCTTTGTTCGATGTACGGTCCATGGTATGCGCAACATCCTGCGGTAGATTTTTTGATATTCTATGTTTCTGAAGCGTAAATGCCGATAGGAAGCAATATTGCTTAAAGAAGGTCCAGGTTTATGTTTTTTGTGTTTTTTGTAATCTCAGTATTCGTCTATATTTTTATAAATTTAATTTTTGCCGGCCTGGCCATTATGATGCGTCGACGGATCTCGTCTTCGCACCGTCCACTCTTAGTGATGACGCAGCTTAAGTAATTACATTGTCTGATCATTTCGTTCCCTGCGATATTTCTTATATCTGATTTTTGTTTCTGTTTCTATTTATGATCCTTACTTTGTTTTTTTTTTGTATAGTTAGTTTTAAACCATATTACATATTTACCAACACTCACCAGTTTCATCAGTATATTGAAGGTTTTTGACTTTTTTCTCATACTACTTTACCTTGTCGTTAACTCAAAAAGTTGATCCATTATGGTCAAACTTCTGATGTCAATTTCAACGTTTTCGAATGCACATTATTAACTCTTACATTGGCGGTAACTCTTACACTTATGCCATCCTGCATTATCGAAGGCCTTGGAGTAGTTAACAAAGCACAAATACGTTTCTACATTAAATTCTCTGGATTTGTATATAATTTGAGAACGTGTTTTTTGTGTGTCTACCTAGAACTAATCCGCGTTGTTTTTGGGGAATCTGTAGCAATACTATTGATTTTAGTCAGTCATTAATAATGGTGAGGTGTACTTTACTCGCATGTGATATTATTGCTACTGGACGGTAATTGTTGCAATATGCCAGTGAACCTTTTTTAGGAGAACCATGAGAATAAATCTGAGCTTACCCCAGTCGCACTTAAGGTTGAGAGTCTTTTCCGTTATGCAATGTTGTTCTTTATCTATTTTTTCTTTGAGGTTGGTGTTGTTGATGGCTTTCTTGATGTGTTGTTGATTCTTTTTTGTATGTTATCACATTTTATCAAGGTCTCCAGTAATTGCTAGTAGGTCAGCGCTTGCTAATACTTATTTAAAATTGTCTGTGTATTTTAGAATAAATTTTTGTCTTTTATTTTTAATTGTTTTACTCTGTAGCTTAATGCAGAATTTTGCTTGTAAAATTTTGTGGTTAGAACCACAGCCTGTAACTAGTTTTGCATTCAATTTTGCATCGTCCTCCAGGCGAAGTCTATGTTGATAAACTTTGCGGGTGATGTTTAAACATTGTGTTGATTATATTAAGCTCCGTATCGATAGTGAACTAAAGAAGTCGTTTTTCTTTGTCATTAGCTAAGCCATGCTCACCTATTGTTACTTTCAAGCATTTTTCTATTCTGATCTATTTTTGTTTTACCTTGTTTCTATTACTATATTCTCTGTCGCTTCGAATGCTAGCATATATACGTGTATTATGTGCATATTGGCTGGTTTAGCATTTAAGGTTATTTTAATTATTCGATAATTTACTGTTATTTGTACATATTTTGTCGAATGCTTTTGAATTAATATTGCTAAGCATTTCTGTCCTTTGATTTGTTAGCGCCTGATATAAAACTTCATAGTGATTGGCCTTCCCATGCCTTTGGCTTTCCTAGTATGTCTTAGATTTTCCGCAGATATTTATGGTTTCTTGGATTAGTTAATTTTCTAATATATATAGTTTACTTGGATCTAGCAGCTCTCTTACATTCCACATTACAATGCGACATTTTCTGCGTAATGCTAAATTTGATCTTCCAGTATCCCATTTCAGAATATTGCCTGGTCTTTTACCAGCGTCATCCGGTCATTCTTAAAACAAACAGGAATTATTTTGTTGTAAAAAATAATTTATTATATCTGCTCTATATATTCTGGAAAGTAAGCTAACTAAAAGAAGTTTTAGTTTGCGTGTTCTCTTTTTGCAGCACCTCTATATTTACAGCTATTTATGTATGAATTTGACCATTATAGGAGAAGTATGGATAAGATAAATTATTGCTCTTATCGATATTCATTGAGTTATATTTAAAGTCCAATTCTATGAACAAGATGTACAGGGACGTTTTGCCTATAGATTCATCATTATTTAAAAAACAAATAGAAAAATCACATAATTTACTAAATCATTACTTCCTGATGTAACCAGATCATATGAAATGAAAACTATATTTAGGGCAAATGAGAGGATTGACAGGGAGTCTGCCTTTTCTTAATTGGTTTGTATTAATATCAAGCAATTATTTAGTTGTAAAGACAATAATTAAAGAGGAATAGTTATAAAAAATTTAAATACTTTGTTGTTTACAAAATAAACTGGAAAAATTGGAGTGGGTTAGCTGTATACCATAGTTTAAAAAAACTTACAAAGAAGTAAAGACTTCTGATGTATGATTGCGTATTTTATTATTATTATTATTTTTTTTTAATTTATCCAAAACGATTACAATTATCTTTATCAAAACGTTTTTGGTCCAGTCGGACCATCATCAGTGAATCATCTTTGAGGTATTAAAAAGTAGCTACCAATTCAGGTATAAAAACCTTTTGATTACATAAAAAACATATTAAATTATAAAATTATATTGACATAAGTTCGATGTTATAGGATACATAGATTTAAGGGAGCATACATTTTCCCAGCCCGAATAAAAATGAACTTCGTTTAATGGTTAGAAACATCCAACTTCAGTTATATACAATATATAAAAAATGTATAAAATACTACGAAAACTAGGGATAACAAATAAAATTATTTAATTAATAAGAGATAGTAGACCTGCAGATTGTAACAAACAAAGTAGCTTGTAAATTATATAAATATAAAAATTGAAATAAAATTTGTTATGTCAGGAAGACCCACTAGTATTGTTTAACTTGGTTTAAGAAACAGTAGTAAAATAAACAGAAATGAAACTGCAATATTGATTAAAAAATAACCGCTCCAATATAGCCTTCTTATATGATTTAACTAAGCTAATGTCGAATAAAGATGATCAACCGATGATAACCATCCAAGGAACAAAAGTGGAACATGTAGAAGAATACATATATCTGGGTCAGAATATCAAGGTAAACAAAGACAACCAAACTACCGAAATAAGCAGACGAGTAAGAATGGGATGGGCCGCATTTGGAAAACTCTCATACATACTGAAAGACAAAAAGATACCCCAAAATCTTCGAACCAAAGTGTTCGATTCTTGTATCCTTCCAGTTCTCACTTACAGAGCTCAAACCTAGACATTCACAAAAAAGAACATTAACAAGATTCGAAAAAGTCAGCGAGCCATGGAACGACAGATGCTTGGTATCTCGCTAATAGATCGGCAAACAAACGAAGCAATCCAGAACAAAACAAAAATAAAGGACGCCGCGAAACAAGCAGCTAAATTAAAATGGAAATGGGCTGGACACAACGAACGTCTCGAAGATGGTAGATGGAACAAAGGAGTCGGAAACTGGCGACCGTACAATGCGAAAAGACCAAGAGGAAGACCTCAAATGCGCTGGAGCGACGATATCAAAAGAGTCGCAGGACCAATGTGGAAACGCCTAGCACACAACAGGGATGAATGGCGAGAAATGGGAGAGGCCTTTATTCGACAATTCGGATAGAAAAGGGGCTATAAAAAAAATATGATTTAACATTAATAACTAACACAGAAAATATCTAAAAAGAACTCTTTTAAAATAAAGGTTTTTCAATAGGGACAAGTATCCAATCTTTGACAGTTGGTAGTGGACAAATGGTTCAAGATACGAACGAAACGAAACGTAAAATCTACCGAAAACATCGCCGCTGTACATGAAATTACTATAACTTGGTCTTTTACCAAACACAACTTGGCGAATTTTGCATCGTGACCAAAACTCAAATCAGCTAAAGGTAAAAGCCCATAGATAAACGACGTGTGTTTACCGAATGGGCTCTGGTGCGATGGAAGCTAACTATAATTTTTATCTCAAAATCATTTTTATCAGTAAGGCGTATTTTTGAATAATTGGGCCAACAAACAGAATTTAATTTGGGACAATGCCTATCCAGATGAAATCCAATAGCGTCCAATGCATCCCGAAAAAGTCATTGTTTGGTGTGGAATTTGTGCTGGAAGCATCATTGGTTGATATTTCTTTGAGAATGACGTTGGCCAGGCTATCACCGTCTACTGCAAAATAAACGATAAGTTGAATGTGTAAACTAAACGATATTACTATTTTTTATGTTGTACTTAAATATCATTCAACTTTAGTTTTTTTTTGGGTTTAACATACTATTTTTACTAATAATTAAAATAATTATTATTATAATTTTTTCAAAATAGCAATAAACAGTTATCTACGCATATAGTTTAAAAAAGATCCTACAACTTTCTCAAAATATTGTAGGCGTCTTATAAAGTATTTACCTTTATTAACTTATTTGGTTGTTAACTAAAGGAAAGTACCAAAATTCTAGACACTAACTTCTGAGAAACGATAACTCAGTTTAAACGATAAGACTGTTGCCAGGTTGTGATTATAGATAATATATCATCTTCTATATTAATAATTTACATACAGTCAAATAGTCATAGAATAACGAACTTGTTTACAAGCCATCAAGCAAGTAAATATTAAAAACATCCCTTGTTGTCTAGTCCTTTCTGACTCTCTCAGCGCAGTCAAAGCTATGCAAAATGTATACCCTAAACACCCCATTGAGAAAATCATCAGGGCCGAATTAATGAAAGCTCAAGAAAATTTCAGAAGAGTCCACTTCCTATGGATACCATCTCATATAGGCATAGAAGGGAATGAAGAAGCAGATACTAGTGCGCGTAACGCTATCACCAGTGACGTATCAGAAACAGAGTGTCGGAGTATCGCAGGCGATCTAAAAATTTATTTCAAAAATAAGGTGTTAAGTGCGTGGAATCGGGAGTGGAGTGACTCTAGTTCGAAACTCAGAACCATCAAAAGCGATATTTTTTCATGGAAGTGCACAGCCAGAAGTAGAAGATGCCAAACTATTATTACACGTCTACGACTTGGGCACTGTAGGTATACTCATGCCTATCTCTTCTCAAATAGTGAACCACCAAAATGCGAAGCATGCAATACAGTAGACAGTATAAAGCACTTCTTGATAGACTGTCCTAAATATGTAAATCAAAGACAGTCTTACAATTTGCCAAATAACCTGAAAGCACTACTCAACAAAAGTTTAGTTCCGGACAATTTAATAGGTTACTTAAAATGTATAAATATGTTACACAAAATTTAACTTAATTAATTGTTACAAATGTTCAATTGTTCACAAATTGTAATTAATTGTTACAATGATTGACTGTTACAAAAGTTAATTTAATATTATTACAAATGTTACAGGAGCGTCGCTAATAACCTTTGGGTGGATGCGACTTTGTTTCTTTAAATAAAAAAAAAAAAAAACGAACTTGTTTAAGTGTATCGTACAACATGACGACTCTGACCAGTAGAAAAGAATAGTAGATAATCTCAGCCGCAAGTTAGAGAGATATATATATCACTCAGTCTGGACGTTCACTAAACACACAGTAGGGTATCGCTTACGTGGTTCAGTGAATATTTTTCACTGTTTTTTAGTATATTTTAATTTGACATTTATGAAAACATATCTACCTATTATATGAGGCAATATTGACAAAGTATTTTGACAAAGGCTATTTTAATCATTATTAGTCACATTGATAATTAAAAGTTCAACGGACACATCCACTCTAGATCCCACATTCTACTTTCTTCTTTTCTTATACGTGTGCTGCAATTTTTTAATCAGTCTGTTGTGATCTTTTCTATAGCAGTAGCTAGCAGACCTCACACATCATCCACTTTAAAAGTTAAGTCTTCCCTTGCTACATGATTTTTTATTTGAGACCATATATAATTTCGATAGGGTTCAGATCACAATGATAAGGAGGTAGTAACACAACAATAATGTTTTTTTCACGAGCCATTCCACCGACAACGTATGTATTGTATTCGATTAGTCTCCTTGCACCATTTAATAATTCTACTTTTAACATATCGTCATCAGATAATGTATGTATTTGAGAGAGCCAGTTCTTAATGTTCATAATATCAATTGTCCGCCAGGCAGTTTTTGATGACGGCTCCAATTGTTGATTATGGTAATAACATCTTTAAAAACCAACCTTCAATTTTTTAGGCGTTCATTTCTTCATGATAATTGTTTATTTATTTGTATTCGAAGAATAATAAATCGCTCTCCAAAAAATACCCATGTGTGTTAAAATCAGTCTTCGTCCTTTGCCCGCTGGTGCTTTCGAAGTCGATAACAACCCTTCAATAAATGCTTGTCAACGGTTTCTAACTTTAAAACCTATCCAAACCTTTGTAATTCGTAAAAATAGTAGATTTTTTTTCCTTCACGACAATAGCCTTGCATATTTTTCAGGTAATGTCTCCGCCACAAAATAATATCTTCTCTTTTTATAAGAATACTGTTCCTACTTCTTTTTATATATTTATTGTTCGCAATAATACACGTCGTGATATTTTGGGTATCAAATCGTCAGAATTTATTTCGGTTGTGACTTTCTTTAAGGTTGGAGTTACATTTCGGAAAAAGAAAGCATTGAATTTTCTTCGAATAGTACAGTTGCAATAATACACGTCGTGATATTTTGGGTATCAAATCGTCGGAATTTATTTAGGTTGTGACTTTCTTTAAGGTTGGAATTACATTTTGGAAAAAGAAAGCATTGAATTTTGTTCGAGTAGTACACTTAACAAATTCTTCAAGCTGAATATAGTAGCATATTTTGATTTGCAATTTTTATCAATGCAACATGAAATCTTACATTTTCAAGTAATTTAAGTGTAAATTTTAATGTATAGCATATAAAAAGATTAAGTTGAAATCCAATTATATAAACTAATTATTTATTTTATTTTATTTATTTATTTTATGTGGATAGTATCACATCAATTTCTTTCATTTTCTATATCAATCAATTTTCATACAACTTATGATGTCATAGATTCAACCTCAAACATTAATTCCACCAATTTAATGACTCATTTGTTGTTTTTTCAATAATAGAGATTTGCAGATTTAAGGCAATAAATTTTATCATTTAAACAAATTTAATTTTAACTAAAGGTTCATTAATAAAATATTAGGTATTATTATAACAAAATAAAATTTTATAATTTTTAAAAATTGCATTAGTCGCGGAACACACCCATACCTCGTCATGTTTAGCTGTCTTCTTAAATTATATTCCAGTCACCTCAGCCAGTTGGCCTGTGTCGTTTTAACTGATAAGAACCACGTGTTAAAACCGAGCAGGGAGACATGTAGCTCCTCAAGTATTAAATTTTATCCAATGTCATCGACCTAGAGTCACCATATAATTTAATTTTGGAATGATGTAAACCCATATATATATATATATATATATATATATATATATATATATATATATATATATATATATATATATATATGGATGTCATAGCCACAAATTCATTGTTAGCTTCAATTACAGAAAGTACTGAGGCTGATCTGATTAAATCGAAAACGTTATGCTACTGTATAAATTTTGACGAAACTTTTAAAAGTTTTAAGTATATGTTTTTATATACCTAAATACAATTGTGAAGTGTTTTAACTTCTGTAAATTTAGTTATGAATTAGTTAAATATATAAAGATTCTGCTATGATATATTCTGGATGCAAATAATTTATAGCAGTTTATATATATTTTAAATATTTCATTGCTTGGGACGTCACCTACTGTCTGTTTCTTGAAATTGTTTCTTGAGACAATTTTATAAAAGAATAGTATCTTGTCCATCACGATTTTGTGTATGCTTCTCGTTTATTAGATTCGTCAATACCTGGCATCTATATTTAGGTGATGAATGATCTAAAAATTTGCTTAGAAAATCTACCAAGAAATATTTGATAAGTAGAAGACAAAATTTTTTAATAACAATTTATAAATGCAAATGTTACAGAATCGCTATAAAGCAGAGGAGCACATTTCTAACAAAGACCATATGCAAATTCATAAATAAATAGTCTTTTTATATTGATTACATTTTATTTTGGCTAATTCAATGTTTCAGTGTACTGAATTTCATGATTGCACTGAGTCAAGCTTATCCATAATTTTGCATTTGCATGAAAAATTTCGTATGCATTTTGACGAAGATAAATATAAGTTTTTACACCATATTTTACTTACGCTACACTTTTGCCACTGTGTTGCCGGAATATTGCTAAGTTTTCACCAGTCTTCACAGTTTTTTTTCATGGTATTACATTTTTATATTTATAGAAGTTTAACATTACAAGATGCTTTCATATAAGTTTATCAAATTTACAAACTTTGACTGAACTTTCCAGAAACTTTTATGTTATATTAAATTTTGTTTATATATGGGAATAAATGCAAAATATATTAAAGTGAGCAAAATGTAATAAACTCACATGACTAAACATATATCTTCAATGTCTGAGAGACTTTTTAACATTTTTATGTTATGATATCAAATAATGTTAGCAGATCCTCACAAAGAACAAATAATTAAAAAGAAATAAGTTTGTTTAGAAATCCTTACTAGTTTGTTCTGTCCATATTACGAGATTCGTAATTTTTCGTTATTCGTATATTTCTATTCGTTTTTAAATACAATTTTCTGAATATAAACTAAATAATTTTGTTTTAATTAGATTTGATAAAAAATGCGAATAACAGGCATAAATGAGTCAATACGTAAAATGTAAGTGTGATTACCTAATGTATCGCCTTACTTTTATTTAAACAAATGCTTATGCTGTAGTGCGGCGCTGTCTTGTTGAAAAAACAAATGATCTGTTTTTATTTTCTTTTATAACTATCAATATAGTATCAATTGTGTCCTCTAATAATTATTCTAGATATGCTTCTTCGTTCAAATTTTGGTGTAAAATGAATGGCCGAACAATACGATCCCCATTAAGAATCTGAGCACTTTTCTTATGTAAAAGTGATTTTAGTCAATATAACTAAAACTTTGCAGGAAGGTAGCTTTGGTCACGCTAATCAAAAGTTCTCATCGCCTCAATACTCAGAAATCAATACTTACGAAGTTGTAGTCGTTCAAAGTATCGCTTTTTAGTATAATTTGAATAATACATATTTGTATAATACCTAGATTACTCCAGTCGTCAGAGACGAAAATGCCACTGAACCCCTAAAAATCATACAAACAAGCTCAAGTTAGCCAAGAATAATAATTTTGGGATCTCTAAAAAGTTGCAAAAAAATGTACCACTTTTACCCCGGGCTTCCCCTTAAAACCCCCCCGAAGGGGTGTAAAAACGCAAACAAATCTATTTACCAAGAATCTGTACGCAGTAGAAAAAAATGTTTTAAATATAAAATAGTAGCTAGGATAATTTTAAATAAAAATGTTCATTAGTACTTTTTGTGTAGAAGCAACCGTTCTTTTGGAAACAACGCTTAAAGCGACCGTCGATTTTGAATATCAGTTATGCGCGCGAAATCAATGTTCAAAAAAATTTGTATCAGCTCGAAGGTAAAAATAAATTCGATCTCTTTTAATTTAAGTGACCTATCGGAAAACATCAAAATGCGTTTTAAAGGTAAAGAGTTCGGCTTTCGTATGCAATATTTGTATTTTGCCGCAAATAAACCCTCTATAAACTAAAGGTGTTAAATAAATAAACGTGCCGTGATTTTTGCCATTTTTTATGATACTTATGAGATCAATACCATCTATGCGTTTCATTGATTGGCCATTAAAAAGTTTTGATTACCAGGGCCTTACCTTTAAAACCTATAGCCTAAAATTTTAGATTTGAGTTTTGGTAACAAATGTGAGGCATTTGAAATACGCTTAAAAAACGCTGGATTTAAACTTTCACATAACAAACGATCTAAAACATTTAAAACTTTTTTTTTCAAAATTAAACTAGTAAGTTTTTCAAAATAACCAAAATTCTGCTATAAATTACATCCAAAACCCTCTTTTGGATATATTTTTAGTAACGTGCGATCGTTTGTAATGTAAAACATTAAATTCTGCGTTTTTTATTTATTTCAAATGACTCATATTTGTTGCCACAACCCAAAATTGAAATTTTATGTCATAGGTTTTAAAGATTGATTTTTAAATATTGAAATTATGCTACGACTGGTCAAAAATTTTATTGATCTCGCGAGAGTCGTAAAATATAACAAAAATCGAGCCATATTTATTTATTTAACACCTTTATAAAAACTGAGTTTATTCTCGGCAAAATACAGAAAATGAATACAAAAGCTGCACTCTTAGCCTTTAAAACGCATCTTGATTTTTGTCGATAGGGCACTTTGATCAAAAGATATCGAATTTTTACCGTCGAGCTGATACAAATTTTATTAAACATTGATTTCGCGCGCGTAACTGACGTTCAAAAACGACGGTCGCTTCAAGCGTTGATTCTAAGAGATAGGATCATTCTACACAAAAAGTGGTTATAAACATTTTTATTTAAAGATACATTTTTTATTTGAAATATTTTTTTCTACGGCGTACAGATTCTTGGTAAATCGATTTTTTTTGCGTTTTTACCCGCCTACGAGGTGGATTTTAGGGGTAAGCTCGGGGTAAATGTGGTAAACTTTTTTGCATATTTTTTAGGGTCCCAAAATTAATATTCTCCGCAAAATTCAGGTTGTTTGTATGATTTTTATGGGTCAACTATCTGACGATTGGACTAGATAAGGTGATAGGATGACTAAATTAGTATTACAAAATTCAGGGAGTGGTTCTAATGAAAAGTTAATGACAGTTTTCTATATAAACGTATGTCCGCAAATGCTTCGTTTTTCGAGATACAAGGTGTTGCAATTTTTCTTACAAAATAATAATTAATTTATTGCTCTTAAACCGGTTTATATACAGAAATGAAATTTGGTGAGAAGATATATTAATGAAAAGATATTTGAAATTTACGAGATATTTTAAATTAAAAATAATTTTTCATTTTACTAATATATATATATATATATATATATATATATATATATATATATATATATATATATATATATATATATATATATATATATACCCGGTATTTTAGGCGTCACGTTCTTCCGGTAGGGATCTATGGAGGAGTATCACCGAGCCGCAAGCCCTTATCTCTTGCCGTACTGCTCCACCATAGGCCGATCAGACACCAGCATATTCTAGTCTAAGCCGCAGATTCATCTAGAATTTTAAACTGCTGCGTTAGACTTTTTGTTTTTCTGTACACCGAGCTAGGGACCGAACCTACATCCACTGAACCACTCGCAGTGAAGCGAATGAGAAGCCGACCGCCCAGCCCGCTTGGCTATCTGGCCGACTCATTTTACTTAAACATTGTCAAAAACTATTTAATAAAATAACATTAGGTATACTAGGAAAATAACAGAAAATATCACTAATACAATTTTAAATAAGTATAAAGCTACAAATAAATAATGTTCAAACGATCTCCCTGAAATGTGACTTAAGATTCAACTCATAGCGTTATTGGTTGTCGTATTCGTGCAAATATATCTGGTGTATTTCTTATTCACTTATGTAAAAGTGCTGTGTAAAAAGTAAGCTTTGATCATGCTGATTAGAAGTTTATTGTGCCCCAAGACTCAAAAATAGATTGTTTTTGAGTTATAGAGCTTCAAAGTGTCAGTAAGTTCATTTTTTAAAATCATGAATTTGAAAACGCACCGCACATTCAATACACGGTGTCTAAATCTTAATAAATACGAATATGGAATCCGAATAAATTTTTTTTTTACAAGAAAACATTAAAAAATCCATTCTGATACCACATTCAAGTTTATTGGGATTCGAATGCCGTATCTGAAAAATGTACTAAAAATCGACATTTTGGAGCTTTACATCTCAAACACAATTGATTTTTGAGTCAGCGTTGGCGCAAAATTTCGGTCCAATGTTTTTTAAATACATTCATTTTTTTCGAATCCAGAGAAAACTAACAAATATTTTTGAAAAATTTAACCGCAGAATGAAAGATTACATTATTACCGAGGACCGAACGTCCCTAAGAATAAACACAAAGTTTTTTTGAACGAGATATTTGAAATTAAATATCACACCAAATTTTCTATTCTTTTCACCCCTGTAACTTATTAAAATAAACATTATAGATGTTTTCAGGGACTTTAGGCCCTCAGTAATAATATATTCTTTCATTCCGCGTTTAAATTTTTCAAAAATATTTATTAGTTTTTTCAGGATTCGAAAAAAATGAATGCATTTAAAAAGCATTGGCCCGAAAATTTGCGCCTACGTAAGTAAATGAGAAATACACCAGGAATATTTGCACGAATACGACAACCAATGAGGCTTAAAGTTGAATCTTGTGTCACGTTTCAGGGAAATCATTGTGAACATTCTTTGTAGCTTTATGCCTATGTAAGATTTTATCTGTTATTGTTCTGGTTTAATGTTATTGTATGAGATGAATTCTTAAAAGTATACTAAAGAAATGAAAAATTTTAAATTGAAATATCATTGTCAACGTGCCATTTTTTCTTTAAATAAATTGAGACCATTACCCGTATGCGCGCCAATGATGAATATAAAATTCCTAATTTTATGAAAAAAAAGCGTGTAATAACTACCTCTTATATCTCACCAAATTTCATTTGCAGATCTCAACCGGTTTAAGATCAATAAATAAATCTTCAGTTTGAAGGAAAAATTTCAACACTCCCTATCTCGGAAACTGTCATTATTTTTTCATGTAGAATCACTCCCTGGAGTGTGTTGCACTTATTTACTTACACACTATATTACAAATACTTATTTATTATTCAAATAGACTACAAACCGTCAATTTGAAACTCTTTAACTTAGATACAATTGATTTCTGAGTATGTTACAAGAACAGAGTTATTATGAAGATCGAATTTATTACAGATATATTTACACGCTTACGTGAATCATAATTGATAATAAAATAACTAAATTACTTAAAAGTTATAACAGAATCATATAGCCTAAAGCATGACGCGCACTGAATCGACAAGACTCGACACGGCTCGACACGACACCGTTCTTCCCGGTTCGGCATAGTCGATTAACCGCCTATTAGCTCGGTACGTTTGCGGTGTTTGAGTAGTGCGGAAGCGGTGACGTCCTTAAAAACGAATTTTTCATCAGATTCTGAAGAATATGCCATGATAGCGTTGGCATGTAATGAAATAGAAAGAAGAAAACCATCAATTCAACAATTCGTCAAACATAATTGAGAGATTAGGTATACCACTGAAAAAAAACTAAATACTAAATTCCACACCCAATACTTAATGCAGACTGTCGGCTATCGGTAAGCCTCTTTCAGAATATTGTGCCGTTGCCGGCCTAACCCAACCAATTATATCTTAGATGAGTCGAAGCAGTACGCGCCATGTCTATTTAAATGCTTGTAGAGCAATACCATCAGCACAGTCGTATCGAGTCAAGTCGAGCTGAGTCGATTTAGTGCGCGTCCTTCGCTAATGCTAAAAGAAAAACGTAGGAACAAAACTAGGAATCGTAAGATTACCTGTTTTGCGAAACTAAATTCAAATTTTTATGACTTTGCTATCTACAACTTGCAAAGCAGACAGATTGATGAATAAGTCGACAACAGAATCTTTAATTTGCATTTCACATGCCGTTCGTCACGGTTAAAATTCTTAGTAAATTAAGTTTCTGTAGTACTCGAAACCGAGTAAAGAACTAAAACAGAAAGACAGTATTACATTTTATTTTCAATGCAGGGCATTGAACCTCATTAGGTCTCATCAGAGCGACATATGCACTTGCTCTGAATCGAAACCAAATCTCCACCGTCATAGGACAATAATTATAAAAATAGTTATTTACAGACGTTTATATCAACACTAGGAATCCTAAGATTTCCTACTTTGCGAAACTAAGATTCGATTCAGAACAACTGCATATGTCGCTCTGATGAGACCTAATGAGGTTCAAATAAGTATATGCGGTTGTGGATGCCCTGCATCGCAATTAAAATCTAATACCGTCTTTCTGAAAACCTAGAAATTTAAAAGTTTTGGTAGGTTCAAACCTTAAAATTGTAGGTCTTATTAAATTATGTAGTGTTTTATAATACTAATATGCTTTTTGTTTTGCATTGTTGCTGTTCCATTTTATTATATTCTACGTACACATTTTTATATATTTTTTTTAATTGAGTTTCTGTCATTAATCTTAACAGTTAAACAATAAAATATCGTTCTACTATACCAAAGTAATTCGTTGTGGATGTCACTATTTAATTATACTTCATCTAATTTACTTACCGTTCCACGTCATACGCCTCATAGGCGGGTCATAGCCCGTGAGGTCACATGATACCAACATGAAATATTTAGGCGGTAGGTGTGTTCTTTTTCAGAATCACTTTGCTGAGTACACTGGCATTACAGCCACTAGACATTTTATTATATACGTGTAGAAATAATATTTAAATAATTATATTAATGTTAACTTAAAGAAATACACAATAATATGTTTCATTTAATTTGTATAAATGCATTATAAAGCATTTTTATGAAGAACATTTGTTCGGAACACACTGTAACTGTAATCGAACAAAGGTGATATTTTGGCATAAATTGGTAACACTTATTTGACAGTTGCGGTGTTGACACTTTTTATTTTACATTTTACATAAAATAAAATAAATATGTATGTATTCCATTTTACATCTTTATACGACGCATACAAGCGGCTCAAATTGTTTTTAACAAGATTATTTTTTAACTTTTGTTTTGTTTCTATTTATTTACATTAAATATTAATTTGTTTTGTTGTATAATCCACTTTTTGCAATAATTATATGACCTATTATTATTTGACCTATTTGATTTAAAATGGATTCAGGATTTTTTTATACTTTGGCAACTATGTCAACTTCGATCTCCGTCAATGATAATGACGTGCAACGGTAAGTAAATTAGATGGACTGTATTTCTTTATAAATTTAATCATCTTCTTCTTTGTGTGCCGTGCTTGTATTCAAGCGTTGGCTATCGTCATATTGACAAGCTGATGAAATGATTCTCGGTCGGCAGCTAGATGAAACAGTTCCTCGACCGTTTGACCTGTCCATTGTCTAATGGTACGCAGCCAGGGCAGTTGTTTTCTTCCGACACAACGTTTACCTTCGATTTTGCCCTGAATGATTAACCGGAGTAAGCGATATTTAGGTCCTCTCATTATATGACCGAAGTATTGGACCTTTCTCATTTTGATGATGTTGATCAATTCTCGCTCTTTGTGCACGGTCTCTAGCACGCGTTCGTTAGATATGTGTGCTGTCCACGGGATTCTGAGCATGCGTCGGTAACATTATAACTCAAACGCTTCTAATTTGTTAAGATGTTTTATTTTTGTTGTCCAGGTTTCACATCCATAGAACAAAGTGGACCAGACGTAGCACTTCAATACCCTTAGACGTGTGGTCAACGACAGACTTCTACTGCATAATACAGAACGCCAGTTAATAAAGTTTTTCCGTGCGAGTTCTATTCTAGTCAAAATTTTCCCGTCACTTTCAACCCTGCAGTCAATCCTTCTTTTTCTTCTTCAAGTGCCATCTCCGCGGCGGAGGTCGGCAATCATCATAGCTATTCGAACTTTTGAGACGGCTGCTCTGAAAAGTTCATTTGATGTACATCCGTACCACTCTCTCAGGTTGCGCAACCATGACATTCTACGCCTCCCTATGCTTCTCTTTCCTTGGATCTTTCCCTGCATGATCAGTTGGAGCAAGGTGTATTTCTCTCCACGTGTAATATGTCCGAGATATTCCAATTTTTTTGTTTTTATTGAATTTAAAATTTCCATTTCTTTGTTCATCCTTCTCAGAACCTCCTTGTTTGTGACGTGTTCTGTCCATGATATTTTCAGAATTCTTCTGTACACCCACAGCTCAAATGATTCCAGTTTTTTCATTGATGTAGCATTCAAGGTCCAAGATTCCATTCCATAAAATAAGGTCGAAAAACCATAGCACCTCGCCAACCTAACTCTTAGTTCCAGTTTTAAATCCCTGGTACATAGAACTCTTCTCATTTTGTTGAAATTTGCTCTAGCCTTTTCTATTCTTATTTTTATCTCCTGATTGTAATCATTTGTGGAGTTAATCATTGTTCCCAGGTATGCATATTTGTCCACTTGTTCGACGTTGGTTTCGTTTATTAGAAGACTCTCGTTATTTCTTTGACTTTTCGATATTCTTATAAATTTCGTCTTCTTGACATTCATTGTTAGACCATACTCTTTTCCATACTCTGCTATTCTGGTCACCAGTCTCTGAAGATCTTCAATGTTTTCGGCTAAAATCACAGTGTCGTCCGCATATCTAATGTTGTTAATGGGAACTCCATTTACCTTTATTCCAGCTGTTTTACCCTCAAGAGCTTTTTTCAGGACCTCTTCGGAGTAGGCGTTGGAAAGAATTGGCGACAATACGCATCCCTGTCTTAGTCCACATCTAATTTCAATTTCTTCTGACAGCTGTTCGTTAACACGTACTTTCAGGTGTTTGACCTGATCAGATTGACACGTAGTCAATCCAGCTACCCAGATATTTAAAGTGTTCCACTGAGTCTTTGATATTAATTTTTCTGACCACCATACATTTTGTTTTTTTTTGCGTTGATTGTTAAGCCCTTTTCAGTGCATTCGTTGTTTACAGCATTCAACAGGGTTTGAAGATCTTCTAAACTCTCTGCCATTATTGCGGTGTCATCGGCGTATCTGATTTGTTTAATAATTTCACATTTTAATCATATTTAATCATATAGAGGTATAAACATTTATTCCAATGTTTGAAATCACGGTATACACTTGCTTTATATCAAAGAAGCTAATAGATTATAAAACGAGATTTATTACTATTTTAAATTAATACATTCAATTCCATTAGATTTAAAAGTATACATATCAACTTCAAATTCAAGACACTCTAAATGTTAAATAAATAAAAAATAGTATCTGATAATTTCAGGAAATCTAAAACTCAAATATCACATAATTTTTCACAAAATGGGATCGATATTAAACATAAATTTTCTATAACAGCTAATAAGAGACACTAAGATGTTTACTACTACAGTTTTATATCGAAAAGAAACTATTATTTGACACGAATATGTTTATAGAGGCAAAAGTACACTTTCATAATTCGCCATATTTTCAGATTAAAATCGATAAATTGTTCATTATCCTTATTGTCTTCGAATCTATTTTTCGTAGTTAAATGTAATTTTATTACATTAAGCTCTGCGTCATTTAATATGGAGTGACATATTAACGGTTTGTGGTGACCGTTGGAAATGGATACTCAACTTCGGTTATTTTATTACTGTGCTCCTATGAGCGATGACGTCCAGGATCCATGATTTGACTTTCTGAAAGATTAGTGTTAAGGTTTTATGTTAATAATTAGTATTGGTCTGATGTTTATGGGCAGAATTTTAATTTTTATATGTACAGTTTAATTTAACACGTAGGTTTATACATTTTGATATTACCAATATAATAATATCACTACTCAGTATATTTTTGTAACAAAATTTATCTAGTTAACATCCTTGATATCCAGTGGGTACCAATTGGGTACACTAACATGGGAGATCATCAATTTAGAAAAAAAAACACTGCTATGCTATGTGTTCTCCGTTCTTTTATATGGAGTGAAATCATGGACCTTAACTAAAGCATCACCGAAAAGACTCGAAGCATTTAACATGTTTTGCTTTGCTATAGACGCATGTTGAGGACAAACAAAGCTACCAACAAAGAAGTTCTGCACAGAATGAGTAAAAAGCGGGAACTAGTCATAACCATAAAACATTGCAAATTAAAATATCTGGGCCATATATTGCGTAATAAACCACAATACGACTTACTTCGGACCATACTTAAAAATAAGTTGCATGGAAAAAGTGGTCCAGAAGAAAAAATATCCTTGCTTCATAACCTACGGAAAATAGTATAACTTGACTACTACCGTACTTTTTGGGTGCAGCAGACGATAGACAAAAAAGGAAAAATATCCATATCAGTGCACGTCATTCATAACGGATGAGCACCATAGGAAGAAGAAATAATCTTTCATTTACATTCTCTTTACCAAGGTTTCATCTAATGAAACGTTACCAACTAATGAAAATACACAAATTCTGTTATTAGAGGTGAAATAGGCAATTAAAAACTCAAATAGTGGTAAAGCGCCAGCTTCTGATGAAATTCCAATAGAAATAGAAATCCTAAAAATGACGAAAACATTAAATGTCTAACTAAATTATTTAATAAAATTTACCACGACGGTCAAATACCTGATGAATGGTTGAAATCTATATTTTTATCCTTACTCAAGAAAAATGATCTTAAATCTTGCAATGAACACCGATAATTAATTATTATCCTCATGAGCAACACTTTAAAAATACTATCCAAAGTTATTCAACAGCGGATATATAAAAAATGTGCAGAACAATAAAACAACACACAGTTTGGATTTAGAGATGGAATGGGCACAAGAGAGGCATTGTGCGCAATGACTGTACTATTACAAAAATGCAGGGAATGTACTAAAAATGTATTTACAGTGCACAGATTCTAAATATGCCGGTGGGAGATGGCTTCTATGCGCTGTATTATAGTCGATGTATGAGAGAAAGTTTTCAAAATAATGAAATAACCAATATTAATATAAAATTTGTTATTTCATTATTTCGAACACTTTTTTTCTCATACATCAACTATAATACAACGCATAGAAGCCATCTCCCACCGGCACATTTAGAATCTGTGCACTGTATATGTTATTTAGATTTTGACAAGGTACAACATGGTAAAGTCATACATGCATTAAAACACATACACCTAGATCCCAAGGATACTAATTTAATCAAAAGTCTATACTACAATCAAACAGCGGTAGTAAGAGTGAAAGATAGTGCTACAAACCAAGTAGAAATTCAAAGAAGGGTCAGACAGGGATGTATGTTGTCTCCACAATTATTAGAAAACCAAGTAGAAATTCAAAGAAGGGTCAGACAGGGATGTATGCTGTCTCCACAATTATTAAATGTGTACTTCGAATTAATATTTCAGAAGGCACTATGTGAATGAATTGAAGGTGTAAAGATTGGAGGGAGCACCATTAATAACATAAGATTAGCAGACGATACCGCAATCATGACATAAAATATAAAAGATTTACAAATTCTTATTCTTCTTCTTCAGTGCCTTATCCGGTCCGGATGTTGGCGATCATCAAGGCTATCATGGTTTTGTTGACTGCTCTGCGAAACAGCTCCGCTGAGGTCATCCCAAACCATTGTCGGAGATTTTTCAACCACGAGATACGACGGCGTCCAGATCCTCTTCTTCCAAATACTTTACCCTGCATAACAAGTTGAAGAATTCGATATTTTTCTTCGTTCCGCATCACGTGGCCGAGATACTCAAGCTTACGTTGTTTAATTAAATTAAGCACTTCTTTTTCTTTTGTCATGCGCTGTAGGACCTCAACGTTGGTGACATGGTCCACATAAGATATTTTTAGTATCCTTCTGTATATCCACATCTCGAAGGCTTCGATTCGTTTTTCAGTGGCTTGCGTCAGTGTCCAGGCTTCAACTCCATATAGTAACACTGGAAGAACGTAGCACCTCACTATCCGCATCTTGGTTCCCAAACTGAGATCACTGTAGCACAGCAAGGATCTCAACTTAATAAATGTAGACCATGCCATTTCAATTCTGGATCTAATCTCTTGAGCGTAGTCCCATTGTACGTTGAGGGTAGTTCCGAGGTAAGTGAATCTGTCGACTCTCTGGATCTCTTCGCTACCTGCCATTAGTGCCCCGGGCTCTAAATTTGTACGGCTGACAACCATGAATTTAGTTTTCTTAATATTGAGGTTCAGTCCGTATGTTACGCTCACAGTTCGCACTCGGTCTAGTAAGGCCTGCAAATCGTTTAGGCTGGTTGCTAGTAACACGGTGTCATCGGCGTAGTGGATATTATTGATGTATTCACCGTTCACTCGGATTCCCATGTCTAGGTTTGTGAGGGCTTCATTAAAAATCTCCTCAGAGTATATATTGAAAAGAGTCGGCGATAGCACACATCCTTGCCTTACTCCTCGCATGATCTTCACTTGGTCGGTCAGCTGGTCTTCGACCTTGACTTGAGCACGCTGGTTCCAGTATAAATTCATGATGATCCGAATGTCCTTCTCATCCAATCCTACTCTTTGTAGTGCGGTGACCATCTTCTGGTGCTGACAACGGTCAAATGCCTTGGCGTAGTCAATAAAACAAATATAGACATCACAACTGACATCGCGGCATCTCTAAAGTAGAACTTGTAAGGTGAAAAGTGCTTCACGTGTACCCATAGAATTGCGGAATCCGAATTGAATTTCATCGACATTTTCTTCGCATTTCTTGTAAATTCTGGCATGTATGATTTTAAGAAAAATTTTAAGTGCATGACTCATAAGACTGATAGTTCGGAAATCTTCGCACGTTTTCGCAGATCGTTTTTTTGGTAGCGTTACAAATGTTGACAATAGCCATTCCGCTGGGATATTACCTGAATCGTATATGGCGTTGAACAGTTCAGTTAACTCCTTCGTGCTCACTTCACTCATCACCTTAATAAGTTCAACGGGTATTTCGTCCGGACCTGTAGCCTTACCATTCTTAGACTGTTTTAAAGCAGCCTTTACCTCGCTTTCTAGAATTGACGGCCCTGTCATGCAATTTATTTCCGGAAGGTTGCCGCGGTCGTCCCAGAAAAGTTCTTCGATATATATTTTCGAGGTAACGAACTTCTCATTCACTGTCGTCGCCAGATTACCGTCTTTATTTATGAGGAGGTGTGTGTTTCTCCTCTTGTATTGACCAGTGGCTTCACGAATCCTTCGGTGGATATTTATATGATCGTGTTTCTCTTGGAGCTCCTCGATTAGTTTACATTTTTCTTGCATCCATGTCTCCTTGGCTCTTCGTATTTCTTTTTTAATTGTCTGGTTGGTTTCTTGGTATTTCTTCGTGTCCCTGTCTTTCAGTAATCTTCTTTGTTCCATCATCTGCAGAATGTCATCAGTCATCCATTCTTTATTTTTTACTCTTTTTTTCTTTCCCAGATGTTCTTTTCCCGCATTCAGCATGACGTCTTTGATATAACTCCATTTTTGTTCTACACTCTGTTCTTGTTGTTGAGCCGTTTCTAGTTTTTGTCTCATTGTATCTCTCACATTCTGGCGAACTACGGGGTCTTTTAGAGTGCCATAATCCAGGATCTGTTTAGGTTTATTTTTGATGAGTTTCTTTAGTTTGAGTTCTATCTGGCCCACTAATGGGTTGTGGTCCGATGAGACGTCTGCTCCTGGGAAGGTCTTCGCCGAAGTCAAGCTGTTCTTGAATCTTTTGTTAATGAGAATAAAGTCTATCTGGTTTCTGATGATATTGCTGGCTGTATCTGCAGGTGACTTCCACGTATAAAGTCGTCTCGGGGGAAGTTTAAACCACGTGTTAGCAATGGTAAAATCTTCTTCCCGGCAAAATTGTATGAGTCGGTCTCCTCTTTCGTTTTTCTCGCCTGAGCCGTGTTGTCCGATGATGTCTTCTACACTGCTTTTGCCAACTTTGGCATTGAAATCACCCATGATGATGGTTAGCTCGTTCTTCTTGGTGTATTTTAGTGCTTTTTGTACAATTGCGTAGAACTCCTCGATATCTTCTTCTGGTTTTTCTGATGTTGGAGCGTAAATTTGAATGATGTTCGTATTAACGGGTCTGCCTTGCAGCTTCATCAGAATGACCCTGTCAGAGAGAGGTATCACGCTGATCACAGCCCCAGCGACCTTTTTGCTCAGAATCAATGCTACGCCATTCCAGTGATGTGGTTTGTCGTTTCCCGCATAGTATACCATATGCTCATCCACACAGCACTGTCCCGAGCCTGGCCATCTCATCTCGCTGATTCCCATCACGTCGATATTTAGTCTTTTCATTTCTTGAATGGTGTTGTGTATCTTTCCCCCTTCAAACATACTTCGAACATTCCAAGTACAGATTTTTTGAACGTTCCACGTGCATACTTTATCTTTATTAGTGTTTAAATATGGGTAAGGATTTCGTGGGTTGACGACCTGGGAAGCCTTACATTTTTGTGTTCTTCCCCCCATGCCGGATCTTGGTATCCGAAGTCCATGATCAGTATCTTCTCCAAATTGGTTTACATTAACCATGATGAATGAACTAGGGACTATTTATGGGGTGGTTTCCCGTTGCCTTCCCCATCGCAGTGTCACAACCGATTGACTCATAATGTGAGTGGCGCCTGTGAGTATCTAGAATTAAGCCTGCAGGATTTTTTTTTTTTTTATTTTCCCACAGCCTTAATCCAGTAATCACATTACTGCTGCCTAATGTCATGTCCTCAGTTGATCCGTGGGTATTTATTTGGCTAAGCCTTATTCGTACCTGTCCTGTATATCTACAGGAACTCCCCTATCAGCCATTGGGACGCGCCGTGTCGGGGTTGAGGACTTCCCCGCCCAGTCTGTCTTGCGCAAAGTGCTGAAGGACCCCTACTTAATTCAGGGTCCCTCCTCTACCCAAGCTGAGACCGGCACGGAGACAAATTCTTATGGAAATCATTAATGAACAAAGCATAAAAATAAAACCAACAATCAATATAAATAAAACCAAATACATGGTGATCTCGAAAATCCCTGATGACAATATATATCTGACATTGGAGGGTAAACCGTTAGAGAGGGACCACAACTATAAATACCTCGGAGTAATTTTAAAGTTAGAGTTAGATTAAAATGAGAAGATAAAGGCCAGAATTAAAAGTGCTCGAACAGGATTAATAAAATACAAGTCAATTTTTACAAATAAGAAATTGAGTATGGTTATCAGATTAAAGTTCGTCGAAGCTTGGACTCCCAAGCCTAATCCGTAAAAAAATAGGAGATATTCGAAATGTGGCTATATATGCGTACTCTTTAAATTCCTTGGACTGTAAAAGTCTTAAACAAAGAAGTGTTGGAAGACGAATTGGACATCTCAGAAAGCTTATAAACACAATTAAAATAAGAAAAACATTGTATCTGGGCCTCATACTTCGAAACTATAAATACTCCCTCGTACACGTCATTATGTAAGGAAGAGTAGAGAGAAGATGAGACTTGAAAAGAAAGAAGAAATCTTGGCTGAGAAATATCATAGATTGGACTAACCTCAGTGTTGAACAGATATTTCACGTTGCAAAAGATGAAGAAGCGTTTAAAGAAGTGATCGACAACTTTTGTTAGTAGATGGCACAATAAGAAGAAGATTTACCAAGGCATTTTCAAATACTCTTAAAAAAAAGAAATTTTATCATTTGATGTAAAATGTACCTTTTGTTCATATGATTTTTCCATTTTGTTCATTCTAATTTTTTTATTTCATAAGTTTGTTATAAGTAAGTTGTGGTTGCAGAAATGAACATATTTTTATTTTCTTTAATTAAAACTTGTATTAATAGTTTATTAATAGTTAATTGTATTAATAGTTCGCAATTTGTATCTTTTATAATTTTATTTTTATTATAACTGTTATTGTAAAATTAAAATCCACAAAATATAATTTATTTAAGTCGAATATATTATTATTTTTCATTTATCCTAAAGTCTTCTTTTTAGTTTTCTAATCAACTTGATTATTTCAACAAACTTTCGACAAACATCAGCTTTACATTTTTTGAGATGTCTCACCAGTAACAGTGAATAAAGTGTTATTTTCTAATAAATACAAAATCTAAATATCAGATTTATCCAGTTTGTTGGATTCAACACAATACATTTCGTACCATCATCAGAAAAATCCTGCACACGCCAGAGGTGGAGTTTCAATTTTTGTCCAGAATTTTTTTAAGTATTATTATTACAGTATTCCTCTGATAACAAATCTAGCAGCTATAGAGGTAGGTGTCCTTAATAAGTCCAATAAAAGTTGATATCTGTAGTATTTACATAGCTCTGAATTCTGATCCTAGTGTAGCAGATATCCAAGTATAGCAGTATAGCAAATCTAATATTGTAAGTCAAATTTCTACACCTTAAAATATACCCAAAAATCTCTCAAAGCTCTCAAAAAAAATCTCAATACTGGAAATAAAAATAGAAACTATACTAAAAAAACCTTATTTAAATCTACTTAATGACGTCCGAAATACCCGGTAGAATGCAGCAACGGGAGAGTTTTCGGCAATTGATTTATTAATTTGTGAACCAACCTTGTAACTTACTTTATCGTAGGACACTTGACCTGATTGTAGATAGAAGTGATTACTTCTCCATCTTAGTTAACAGTCTGTTAACTAATCCTTAAGTAACGTCAACTAGACAGTAATTTCAATATTATTTTCATTATCGGCTACAGATTTTAGAGAAATTTTAAACTCAGAGCAAGGTATTAATGAGAAAACATTATTGAGCGATAATTGATATTTAATATTAGCTTGTTAGTTTGGACAAAATAAGGAATTTTTTGTTTCAAATGTAGAATTTTGTTTATCTTTGTAAATCTATAATTTAAACAAAAGTGCAGTGTAAAAGTGTTCTGGACTAAAAACTGTAAGTTTGATTTTCCTATTTCACCTATAACAAATCAAGGGTAAAGAACTATTTCGCCGATTTGGCGTAAGGTTAATTACCAGTTCTTCCGGTAGTGATCCATTATAAGCACCAGGGCCGTATTCAGGTTACTTAGCCCAAGCATGGAAATGGATTCAGCAGCAAAATCTTCCACCATGGAAAGTTCTGGCAATGCACTTGTAAACCAACCATCAAAATTATATTCTACAGCTCCTAATCAACCTACAAATATATTTTCAAACAAAAAACAAACAATTCCACTTCACTCACTCCCAAATTCTAATATTGAAGTTTACCTTAATGCAGTAACTTGTAAAGTGGATCCCAGAAAATTAAATTCTATTTCTAAAATTATTAAAGATTGTATTTGTATCATTTTTACCAGCAATTAGACAGTTGATGGGTTTCTAGAAAACGACAACGGGATTGTAGTAATTAATCAAGAACGTATTTAAGCCCGAAGACTAGTAACTCCAAATGAACGATTGATTATTTCCAACGTACGTCCAGGTATTCTGCACAGCATTATAGAAAAACAACCGAAAAACTTAGGTATACATCTACTAACTCCAATTGAGGATAGGCATTTTAAATCCAGCATTAAAGCATATCTTGAGTTTCCGACGATACATATCGCCAACTAACTTAGACAAATTACCCGATTCTATGTTAATTAACCATGAGGAAAACAACTATCGAATTTACTTTTCCATTGAAAAGCAATCTTGCTACTTGTGCAAGCAACAAGGACATTTTGCATTTCAGTGTCCCAATAAAAATAATCAGACTCCTTCAAACAACACCCAAAATACTGTTCATCTAAACTCTCTACAGAAAGTACACCAATCAGCTCCCGTTTCGACAATTTCTTCTACACAGTTCTCTTCTACTGAGACTGAAACTACAGTAAAACAATCAGCTCCTTTGTCGATAAATTTCTCTACACAATTCTCTCTTACTGATGCTGAAACGTCTAGAAAAATCATTACCTCTCAATCAAATAAGCATACTCCGATAAACTGCGACCTAGTCAATGAGACTCAAATGGATACCTTAGATCACTACCTAGAACAAGATACTAAAATATACTCATTAAAAGAGGAGATAGCTGTAGTTCTAGCAAATACATACCAAAACAGTCGAGTGACGAAAACTTACCAATAAATTTGTTAAATCATAAAAAGAGCTTTGATGGGTCATTGATTAGGACGATCACACCAGTTCACCTTTAAATGTGAAATTTATAATGAACGAGCTCCATGAATCTCTTAGCCAATCAAAGAATTCAAGTCTCGGACCTTACAATATCCCAACCATATTTCTTAAAGCTTAATCTGCTGAGGGCAAGCAGTATCTACTAGACCTCTACAATTTTATTTGGACAAAAAATATCTTTCCAGTTAATTGGTATTAATCATAATTTTCGTACTTAAAAATGGTAAAAGTAAATCGAGTCCAGAATCTTACAGACCCATCTCTTTAACATGTTTCATATGTAAACTACTCAAAAAAATGGTCAGTAATACATTACTGTGGCACCTAGGAAAATCTAGGTCTACTACTGATAACATAGTATAACTATATAATTAATATATATATATATATATATATATATATATATATATATATATATATATATATATATATATATATATATATATATATAATCTAGTCTACTACTGATAACATAGTATAACTTTTTTTATAGACATAGAGTCTGTAGTACATGAATCATTTGGCTATGGGAAGAACTGTTTAGCTGTTTTCTTCGATATAACTCACGCCTATAGCATAATGTGGAAACCAGATATTTTAAGTACCTTGTTAAGCTGGTCAATTCAAGGAAACACCTTGCATTTTATCCGAAACTTTCTCCTAAAGCCACATTTTCAAGTTCGAATCACGTATTTTCATATTAAAACTCAATCAAACGGTATTCCTTAAGGGTCCACTCTTAGCGTTACTTTATTTCGTATTGCAATGAATAATATTGCTAACTAACTTTCTCCTCTAGTCAAAGCCCGTCTATTTGTGGACGAGCTGGTCATCTACTCAAGAGAGAAAAATTTATCATCAATATCACATCATATTCAAGGAGCCATTAGCAAACTAAAAAACTGGTCTATGGTTCTCTTCCAATAAAACAAAATCTATGCTTTTTAGCAGATACTTTAGAGCTAGTTTAATCCCTCCAAACCTAGTAGTAAATAAAAATTCTATTGAATATGTAAAATCTATTTATTTTCTTGGCATTAAATTAGATAATCGTGTAACTTGGAAATAATGTGTACAATTTCTTCGACAATCTACACAAAATAGAATAAATTTAAGAAGTATAGCTCACAAGCAATAAGACGCGGACTTTCAAACATTAATGACTTTATCCAGATCCCTAATTCGCTCAAAACTTGACTATGGGGCAGTTGCGTACAACTCAGCAAAAACTTCAATACTAAAAACTCTCGATCCAGTTCATAATTCCGCAATTAGGATAGCATTGAGGGCACATTAAACAAGCCATATTAAGAGCATGTACTGTGAATCTGGAGAGCCTTTACTTCAGCTTAGAAGGAAATATTTAAGTCTTTCATATGTTACAAGAGTGACGGCAAATCCACCGATTCCTGTTTTCAGGGACACTTTTGCTGACAGATTTTACTCGACGTTTAAGTTAAAAAGAATATTAGATCCACCATTCTATTATCGTATAAGCACTATTCTAAATAACCTAGTTATCACTGTACCTCCTATATACACACTTACAAATTATGGTTATCCTCCACCATGGACAGTATCTCTCCCAAAGTGCAATATCAGTCTTACATCATTTAAAAAATCTGATACTTCATCATATCTGTTTAAAACCAAAGCCTTAGAGAAGTTAAATAGTCATCACAAGTCCATCCACATTTATACTGATCAGTCAGAGTCAAAATCAAAAAATGGAGTGGGTGCTGCATTTGTAACAACCAGCGAAGAACGGTCATTTGAACTACTTAAGAAATTTACAATATTTTTTTTTTTTTTTTATTTAAAGAAACAAAGTCGCATCCACCCAAAGGTTATTAGCGACATTCCTGTAGCATTTGTAATAATATTAAATTAACATTTGTAACAATAAATTATTGTAACAATTAATTACAATTTGTGAACAATTGAACATTTGTAACAATTAATTAAGTTAAATTTTGTGTAACATATTTATAGATTTTAAGTAACCTAATAAATTGTTCGGAACTAAACTTTTGTTGAGGAGTGCTTTCAGGTTATTTGGCAAATTGTAAGACTGTCTTTGATTTACATATTTAGGACAGTCTATCAAGAAGTGCTTTATACTGTCTACTGTATTGCAGGTTTCGCATTTTGGAGGTTCACTATTTGAGAAGAGATAGGCATGAGTATACCTACAGTGTCCAAGTCGTAGACGTGTAATAATAGTTTGGCATCTTCTACTTCTGGCTGTGGACTTCCATGAAAAAACATCACTTTTGATGGTTCTGAGTTTCGAACTAGAGTCATTCCACTCCCGATTCCACGCACTTAACACCTTATTTTTGAAATAAACTTTTAGATCGCCTGCGATACTCCGACACTCTGTTTCTGATACGTCACTGGTGATAGCGTTGCGCGCACTAGTATCTGCTTCTTCATTCCCTTCTACGCCTATATGAGATGGTATCCATAGGAAGTGGACTCTTCTGAAATTTTCTTGAGCTTTCATTAATTCGGCCCTGATAATTTTCTCAATGGGGTGTTTAGGGTATACATTTTGCATAGCTTTGACTGCGCTGAGAGAGTCAGAAAGGACTAGATAACAAGGGATGTTTTTAAGATTTACTTGGTTGATGGCTTTGAGCAAACCAAATAGTTCTGCAGTATAGATGCTGGAATTTAAAGGAAGTTTAAATTGAAAAGTGTCATTTGGTGTTACCACTGCTACTCCAACGCCAAGTTCACCTTTGGATGCATCTGTATAAATTTTAATCCACTCAGTGTATTGTTGATCTAGGATTGAATTTAGTTTAACTTTAAAAATAATAGGACTAGTTTCATGTTTATTATATATACTTAACGCTGTAATGACTTTGGGCTGTTCGATAGTCCAAGGTAGATAGTTATTGGTATTTGTTTGAAATACTGTTAGGAATTGAATGTTCAGTCTGGAGCTATATAATCGGATTCTCTCGTAATAAGGTTTGGGGGCACGGGGCTTAATATTGTAATAATTAATATATTTGTTATTAAAAGTATAAAAGTAGAGGGGTTTTTTATATTTGAGGCTATAGATGTAGCATGCGCTAGAGCTAAGTATATTCTTCGGTAATTTAGAGGTGGCTCGCCGGCTTCGCTCTGTATGCTTTCGGAGGGAGTTGTCCGGAAGGCTTCGAGTGCAATTCTAATACCAGCGTTGTGTATACTGTCAAGTTTTTTAAGTAGTGTTTTTGAAGCAGATGCATATGCAATTGATCCATAATCTAATTTAGATCTAATTAGTGTTTATATATCCTCAACAGAGTTTCCTGATCTGATCACCAATTTCGGTTTGCCAATGTTTTCATTAGATTCTGTGTTTTATGACATGTTAAAACTATTTGTTTTATATGTTCTTGCCAAGTAAGTTTTTGATCAAACCACATACCTAAGAACTTTGCCGTTGGTTTAAATGGTAGCATAGTGTTGTATAATTTTAATGTAGGGGGCATTGATGAAACCTTTTTGGAGAAGAGTATACCTGATGTTTTTGTTACTGAAAATTTGAATCCGGTCGTTAGAGACCATTGTTCTAATTTATTTAGAAAACACTGCAAAGCGTTTGTCATTAATTCGGTGTTATTTCCTTTGATATAGACAACAAGGTCATCTGCGAAAAGTCGAGCCTTTATAGGTTTAGTAAGGTTGTTAATAATATTATTTATTGCCACTAAGAATAAAGTAGGGCTTAAGATTGATCCTTGGGGTGTTCCATTTTCTTCACTTTTCTCCTCTGAGTAAGTATTATGTACTCTTACGCAAAAAGACCGGTTCTGTAAAAAGTTTTTAATAAATTTCAGGCAATTTCCACGAATATTCCATGAATGTAGTTCTTTCAGAATATTGAATTTCCAACAAGTATTGAATGCCCTTTTTAAGTCGAAAAATATTGCAATACAATGTTGTTTGGTTGCTAGCGCTTCATGAATGTCAGATTTCAGATCAAGAATATTGTCAATGCCCGAACGATTTTGTCTGAAACCGTTTTGTTCCGGAACTAAACGATTTGATAATTCTAATGTCCACGTTAATTTAAGATTTACCATTTTTTCCATCAATTTGCTCATAGAACATGTTAAGCTGATTGGTCTGTATGAGTCAGGTTCCAGGATTGATTTTTGAGGTTTTAAAAAAGGTAATATAATAGCTTTAGACCAAATTGATGGAAATTTATTATTTTGCCAAATTAAGTTGAAAAGTTGAAGAATAAATAATTTTGCTGAGTAAGGAAGATGTTTTAGAAATATTGCCGGGATATCGTCTGGGCCCGGGCTAGTATTTTTTAATTCGGATAAAGCATTTTCCAGTTCTTCAAAAGTGAAAGGTAGACCTAATGGATCATTTAAATTGTCATTTGCAAAAAGATCAGTATTTTCTATTATTATTTTCCTTTCAAGGAATGTATCATTGTAGTTACTGTTTGAAGACATTTCTCTAAAAGATTCAGCTAGGGTATTAGCTATTTCTTGAGGAGAAGTTGAAATCCTATTGTTAACTTTTAATTTAGAAATCATTGGCGTGTATTTCAAACCAGAAATTTTTCTTATTTTTTTCCATACTTCGCTGACAGGAGTTGAGGTGTTTATTTCTGAAACATACTTGGACCAGGAAGCCTTCTTAGCTTGTTTTATAATAAGTTGTGTCTTAGCTTTAAGTGATTTGAACATGGTTTTATTTTCAGGTGTTTTATGTCTTTTATATTTATTAAATGCAGTTTTACTTGCTCTAATAGCTGCTCCACATTCTGAGTTCCACCAAGGTACAGGAATCTGATTATTCTTTGTCTTTTTTGATTTTCCAACGAATTGCTCAGCACTGCTTATGATAATGCTATTCAAATTGTGTAAGGATTCATCAATGCTTTCATCCATTTTACAGTTAGGCATTGAGTTATTGATATAATTTTCGAATTTCAACCAATCAGCAGTTTCAGTTTTCCATCTGGGTATGAAAACGTCATGGGTCAGAGCCATAGAGTTTTTTATTACTATAGGATGGTGGTCGCTCCCATAAGTGTATTGTAAAATTTCCCAAAATAATCGAGGTGTGAGTGCAGGGTCACAAAGACTTAGATCAATTGCTGAAGAATTTCCGGTATTTATGTTAAATCTGGTTGGAGATCCGTCATTAAGAAAATTCAATTGAAAATCTGAAATTATATTTTCGACAATTTTTCCTCTAGCATCTGAATAAGAGGAGCCCCAAATAATATTATGGCTATTAAAATCTCCCACAATGATGCGAGAGGATGGTATTTGATTGAATAACTCCTTTAAATCGTTGTACGTTACTTGAGGACTGGAGGGTAAGTAAACGTTGCAAATAAAATACCTGTTTGATGATTGTATTTCCACGACTACAACTTCCAGATTTGTAGCCACTGGAAATTCTTTCGCCGATAGTGATTTTTTTACTAATGTGGCTACACCGCCTGAAGAAAAATTATTATTTGTTATCCTGTCTTTGCGAAAACAGTCATATTGGTTGGAGTTATATTTTTTTGAGGGATTCAGATTAGTTTCCTGTAGGCATATTACATCAGAAGATTGTTCACCGATTAGATGATGGAGCATAGCAAGGCGATGGAAAAAACCATCAATATTCCACTGAAGTAGATACTTGAATTTAATGTTGGCTTAACTGAGATGTGTCAATTTCCGCTTCCGATGTCTCACTGTTAATATAATTATGGATTTTTTTCCTTATGGACGTGAATTTACGTTTTATGGATCTTTCCTTTAAATGGGGATAAACTTGACTGAGCATATGGGACAAAGCTGATAGATGTGTGGTATATTCTTTAATTGTGGTTATTGGATCTGTTGACCCCGTGATATTCATTAGGAGCATGTTAAGTTGATCAACGTTTAGAGGGAAAGGTAGAGGGTGATTTTCTATGAAGTTTTTAGCAGGGTCAAGTAAGAGAGAAAATGAGCATTCAGAAGTGCTTGCTGAACTAATTTTAGCTTTTTTAGATTTTGCTTGGACTTTAGGTGGTGGAAAAATGTTACATTCTTTTGAAGATGGATCTGCTTCAGGTGAAATAATTTCATCAAAGTTTCTTTTTGGTTGATTAATTATGTGACTGTCCTTATTTGATGCATCTACTTTGTTCGATGTCTTCGGGATATTAGAAATAGACATTTGTTCACACTGGGAAGGGTTTGTGTCATTGGATGCTTGCAAGGATATATTTGTTGCGCTGGATACCGATGCTTCATTGTTTTGGTTTGGGTTTAGTTGAGCGAGTGGTTCGGAGCACTGTGAAGCGATGTGTCCTGGCTTCTTGCATCTAAAGCAAACTAAACTGTCTTGAGAAATAAATATTCTATATGTCGTGTTGTCAAAAATGAGAGTAAATGACTCTGGTAGTGTTAGATTGTGAGGACTGATATAGATTTGTCTTCGAAAACTAAGGATGTGATTGTATTCAGGCATAGAAGCACTTATTTTGAGGAAGGTCATAGGGGAGACAGGAACTATGCCGATTTTTTGTAACTCATTGATTAGCAAATCGTGCGGTATTGAAGGACATACGCCGGAGAGCACAAGTCGTTCTGCTGGTGTAACTAACCTTCTTGCTCTGACAATTTCACCTTGTATTTATATTTGACCATGATTATTCATAAAATCGTCCACTACTTGTTTATTGGACAAATACATACATATGCGATTATTAGATAATCTAGAAGAGAAGATTATATTTTTCGGTTGAATTATATTTCCAAGTGGGAGAAGGTAGTCTTGAAGTTTGGTGTTTTCTAAGACGCTAAAGATAATTTCTTGAGACTTTAAAGGAAATTGCACTCTCGACGCTGCCGAAGAGTATAACTGTGATGTGTTTATTTGATTTTGATGGCCTTGTATTGAAGAACTGTTGTGTGATTCCATGTTTGAATTCATTTCAATAAACGTTTATGAAAAGTAAGTCCGACTCTGTACACCTGCTAAAACAGGTATGTCGGTCTTTACTAAAAGCGGTTATTTGCTGGTAAAACTGGATTTGTTTATTGACAACAATAACAAATAATTGAAATTTGCTGATTTTAATGCTAATTTAGCTGGATATTATATAAAGAATTTATACACTTACAGTTTATTCCAATATATCACTAAGATTCACAATTTATAACTTACATTAAACTTTGTTAATGTTAAAAATATTCGGAGCCCACATTGAGTACAACATTATAGTTATCGATGCAGAACCGCACTCTCAATTCACTATATTCTCTGCTGAACTATTTGCCATTCTTCAGGCAATAAAATTCGTCAATAAAAATAACATTGTTAATGGAATAACAATTAGTGATTCTTTGAGTTAATTATTCTCATCAAACAAACTTTTTACTAAACACCCTATTGTAAGTTTAATTAATTCGAAACTCATGATATGAAAAATCAATCATCGAACTGTTCAGTTTTTTTGGATCCCTTCACATTGTGGAATAAAAGGAAATGAAAGAGCCGACTACGTTGCAAAACAAGCAATTGAGAAACCAATTTCATTGTCAATGTCAATTAGTCACCACATTGATGTCAAACAATATTTTAAAAAGAAAATAATGAACAAATGGCAGGAAACATGAAATGTCTCAAATTCTAACCTTAGATCCATAAAACAAACTATCCTACCAGGAAGTCTACCTATGAAAAGAAGTATGAAAAGAAGAGATCAAGTTATTATCTCCAGACTACGATTAGGACACACCAAGATCACTCATGATTTCCTACTACAGAAGCAACCCAAACCTTTGTGTTAACGCGTGTGATAGTGATCTAACAGTACATCACTTATTAGTGGAGTGTCCGTTCGTGTACGTGTAATCAACAAAATCTAATTGTATTCTTTGTTTTTTTTTATATTTATGGTATCTGTAAAATCGACCATTGCTAATAATCCTTGTGGTTGTAGCAGTTTCAAATAAAAGAAAAGAAAACATTCTTTTTCAATAAAGTCGTCATGGATGCAGCAAATAAATTCACTGGAAAAACAACTTTTCATCCAAAAAGTTCACCTATACCATAGTGGAACAATGCATACAAACAGGCAATAAGAGAATCTAAATGGACTTTTAATAGATATAAATGATATAAAAGAAAAAGGGCCGAATATAGTTCAACTATGAAAACTATTTAATTTATAAACAAGAAACGATTTGAAGAAAATTAAGTAACCCTTTATTCCAATGATATTTCTCGAATAAATAATCGTATTGTAAATATCGTATAATATAAAATAACTATTATTGTTTATTATTATAAATTTTCAATTTTATATGGATAAATAACGTATTTCTACAAATATGGCACTCCAATATGGTAAACCCATATTTGAAGCGGAATGCTATAGACCTATTTTTCTCACGAATGTAATGTGTAAGTAGCTAGAAAAGATCATTACTAATCGACTTGTATGATATTTCTTAATATCTTATTATCTAACATCTTATTATCCCAGGTCAAAGTATATTTAGAAAAAAGCTATCAACATTAGATAACTGAATATCATTGGAATCTAAAATTCAATACAATCAAGAATGTCTAGGGATATTCTTTGATACAAAAGGCACACCACATATGCAAGATATAAGGAAAATGTTTAGTTTTATTTTTAACTTTCTACAATAATGATATTTCCAAGTTTTATTCAATGACCACTTAAAACGAAACTGCAGGAAAATCAAATTCTTCAGGACTCTGCTTTAAGCGTAACTTTATTTTAAATTTGTATGAACAATGTTGTATTGTACTGCTTCTTTTTCTTCTTCTTCTTTTTATTAAGACATGACTCTGTCGGTTTTTCAATGTGCCTCAAGTAAGTTGTCGTTTCATTGTTTTCGTGGTCTTCCTACTGATCGTCTTCCTTTTGGGGAACCGTCTCTTGCCCTCTTTGCTACTTTATTTGTTGTCATTCGGCGTATATGATTGTTCCATTCTACTCTTCTATTTTTTACCCAGTTCTTCATGTTCTCCACCTTGCATCTACGTCCTATATCTGTACTTCTAGCTCTGTCCCATAGGGTCTTACCATCAATTTTTCATCTCTGCTGTTTCTAACATTCTTTTCGTCCTCTCTGTAATTGTAGCAGGAAACAAAACATAGTATTCGCTCAAAATCATTTTGCTGCATCTATTTGCTCAATAAACTCGTGGTCCAACAATTTTGGACTCCATTTTTCCATCACAAAAACAAAACCTTTACATTTTTTAACAAAATCAGAGCCAAAATACCTTCGATCTCTTCGAGCTCTTTTTCTATACAAATCTCCTAAAAAATATACAAATATGCCACTGGATTTAAAATTAAGCTGGACAAATCAGATTCACTCACTAAGACTGTTGTGTTATGCTGGATTTAAAATTATAAAAATTTTTTCACCTAAAAGTAAGGAGCTGATTTTCCAACACTAATAAATCTATACAGAGCTTTAATCAGATTAAAACTGGACTACGGATGTGCTGTGTACAACGTTGCAAATCAAAGACTACTCAAAACTTTTAAATTGTACCCGTGCTGTAGACAGTTTAAATAATAAAGATAAAGAGCTACCCTTCAATCAAAAAAGAAAATACTTAACGCTATCGTATGTTTCGGCTATAAAATCTTACCCTAAAAATCTAGCTTTTCCTCGTACTGTGGCTAGCAGATTTCAGAAAACCTACCAAAAAGAAAATAGAATTGGAGTTATGTACCCTTTTATGAACGAGATAGTAGGTGTTTTTATATTTTATTATTTAACTACCTCCGGCCTATTCTACCTGGGAAACAAATATATCTTTTCCTTGGGTTATTCCATCTCCGTATTCGTACCTAGACGTTACAGCATATGATAAGAATAACGTAAACACCTTTTTTGAAGCGAAGCTTCTATACTGGAGTTGTATTACTTTTTTTCTCTACAGTAAAATGCTGAGGCAAGCGTCACGGAACTAGTGCCACAAAACGGCGCCGACACGGGTATCGTCATAGAATGGCGGTTCTTGACATCGATTCACTACTCTCGTTTAAATTCGTTTCTAGTCATCATATATTTACTCTATGCAGGTTGAAATTAGAAACTGCATGAAAAATAACTAAGACATTGAATAAGTAGTAATCAAATTAACATAATATCTGTCACTTAAAGATTTGATTCCTAACGATTATCAAAATCTAATAGAAGTCATAAATGTCAACCGATTAATAACAAAATTGAATCATCTGTTTATATTTTTATAATAATTTTCGTTGTAAAATAATTTCATATAGAGTTATTATGTTTAAAGATATTGAGTTTATATAATATTTAAATTTAGTATCAAATGATATTTATTTATATTTTATTATAGATATATTATAGGGTCTCAATTTGACAGGTTTGTCAACAACGTAGGTATGTTTTGTTAATACTTTAACAGGTGGCGTTAGGAGCAAACATAATATTTTATTGAATTTGTTTAAAATATAAAAAATAAATAAATTATACAATTACTTGATTTAATTTTAAATATATTAGTTGAATTAAAAAAATATATATTTGTTATTTTATTATTTATTACTTATTTAGTTTATATAATAATTATTAAATTTACTATTAAATGATATTTATTTATAATTCCATAATTTCACATAAATATAATTTCGTATAAATACAATTCTTAATTTTTGCAATTATCAGTTTGTCAATTGTATCGAAGTGCGATAAAGAAGGTTATTACTGTTATTAGTAAAACATTTTCATATTTTATAAAGTCACGGCGGAGGAGTCGTTGTGTACCTAACGACGGCTGGCCGTTAGGCATACAAAATGTCAAAAATGACCATAATTTGTTATTTTGAATTGTTTTATAATTGTACAGGAAACGTAAAAAGATCTACCTAACGAATGCGATAAATCATGAAAAAATTTAAAAAAAGTTAAAACTTCAAAACTGCTGCTGAATAGAAATTTGATTAAAAATATTATGAAATTGTATTATATATTATGAATAGCTAAACAGCAAATTTGTTAATTAATATAAAGCTTCGCGCTACTCTACAATACCGACTAATGAACCTTTTTTTAAACTAACGGTCTCATATGAATGCTACAAAAATTATGAATCAAGTTTAACAGCAATAGAGATAACATTTCTAATCTATATTTTACTTAAAACAATGTAAGACATTCAGAAAAATAAGGACATTTGAAGATTAATGAAATAAGAAATTATTAAGCCAAAATGGAATTACATGAACTTAAAATATATTCATCTACAACCATGTATCTCATCTTCTAAGGCTTTATTGTAGTGACTATAAAAAAGCTATATAACATTTTTCCATCTATCTGAAATATTTTTATATTACTATAAACTTCCATACATCGTTGCTCGTTTATATAAACTCAGATCTAAAGGTTTAAACTAAAGTTGAGGGGGTAGACCTACTCACTTAGAGTAAATACCCCATTCCATGTGAAGACTCGCAGCGTCCTGATAAATTATTTATGCATATTATCTTCAGACATATCTCATATTCCGTGTACAGTGCACAAATATATATTTCAAAAGTGTGTCATATAATACAAAGTACACACTGACTGAGTTTTGATGTAGAGATAGTTCAAACACTCCTGACCATGGAGCTGCGCGAAGGCGGAGTCAAATTC
The DNA here is from genome assembly GCF_040954645.1 of Diabrotica undecimpunctata. Taxonomy (NCBI): domain Eukaryota; kingdom Metazoa; phylum Arthropoda; class Insecta; order Coleoptera; family Chrysomelidae; genus Diabrotica; species Diabrotica undecimpunctata. The sequence goes on along the minus strand of NC_092804.1, from coordinate 100,984,821 downwards.
ACGTAAAGGCAGAAAGGTTCTATTGTAAGTGGAACTATACAGTGCATAGTACAATGTGTTTCGCATGGAAGTGGGGATTAAACCAAATTTCGTCTACTGCGCCGTGGTCAGGAGTGCTTGCACTATCTCTAACACATGGCAAAGGGTAATCCGCATAGATCGGCGGAATACGAAAATAGGGATACCACGATTTTATATTTTATTTACGAATGAAAGGAACTACATTTAGGGACTAGTCTGTAATGATAAGCTGGAAGGGAATGTACTAGTATTTTAGAAATATTTAAATAGATTTAAAAAGTAATCTAATATAATTAAAAAGTAGTATATATATATATAAATATACACACACATATATATATATATATATATATATATATATATATATATATATATATATATATATTATATATATATATATTATATATATTATATATATATATATATATATATATATATATATGTATATATATATATATTATATATATGTTACGAGCAATGTCCGAAATTGGACAATCCTAGCATTGTACAAAAAATCTTGTCCACTTCTAGCATTGTACCCCTTTACTGTACAATCTCCGAAATATATTTAATCGGCGGACTTTGTATAAAAGAATTGCTGTACAATGTTCGAATTTCAATAAGGAGCCATGCGTCAAAGTTTAAGATAATATATCAGATATCGATTGATATCGATTTTTACGATTATTCCCCATTTGTTATTAACGACAAACAAACATCAATTGAGGTTATAAATCCATAATTAACCAGGGTTTTTGATTTTTGGATTCGTAGAATTAAATTATTTTAAATTATCATACATTTCTCTTGAAAATCTAAGATGTTTTACAAACATCTTCCCTATATTATAGTGATGTATCTATTTCTCGAAGCTTTGAAATGTTTCACTAACAATATCTCTATTGTAGAACAATTTGTTCTTCGATTCGATTTTTCAATTTTTGATTTGGTGTGTCGCTTGTCAATAATAATCGATTCGAACCGATGAGCGTTTCGACAATTATTTTGATTATTTCGGACATTGTACATTTTGGGGGTACAATGCTAGAAGTGGACAATAATTTGTGTACAATGTTAGGATTGTCCAATTTCGGGCTTTGCTTGTAACATATATATATATATATATATATATATATATATATATATATATATATATATATATATATATATATATATATATATCTACGGCATAAAGTGGACTCCGCCCATGTTAAAATTCAGGTTCAAGTGAGCTCCATGGTCAAGTGGCCACCGATATACGGAGCTCACTTGACCATTCCATAATATTGGCTCTGTCGATTCGTCAACATGTATAGTTTCATAATTTTTAAAAATTTTGTGGAACCCCTAAGTACCCCTGTATCATGAATGTATATCGCTTAGTTCACGTGTATATATTATAGGGGTCGTTCAGATCTTTTTCCGTGTATATTGGAACCATAAGTATATCGGTTTAAGTAAGCTCTGATAGTTTGGCAACTATGGGATTAAGCCGTTTATTTCCAGCGGATATTCTAAACGGTTAATATGGACTCCTTACTTTTGTTATCATTCATACGCATTACAGTATGTAACAGATATGTGTACTACCAAATACCTGTTTTTGGTAGGTACGTGCTTTTCTAAAAATAGATTTATAGATACAAAAGGATTTCATTACCAAGTTGGATGTGTTTTTTCATATGCGAAAATTATTTAATGTATTTTGTTAACGTGAGTATGTATTTATACGTTTTATTTGAGAATCCGGTTAATAAGAACTTCTTTTATTTCATCCATTGTTTCATGATATCTTATATACAGCTTTTTATTATTTTATTTCTTCTATTTTATTATTTTATTTTTTTATCTGTGTACTACATACAATTCTGGATAGAAGGTTATCTCAAAATAAATATTTAAGTGCTAAAATAGATATTTTTTGTTAAAATGGGTAGTAGTGCACAAAAAAGGGAAGACTGATTAATTTATCTAACACGAATTATACAACTTCACCAATATTACATATTTCTGAATGTTTTATCTCCTATTTAGGGGTAATATGTAATCAATATAAGTGGAGTTAGTGTCAAATTTGCAATGATCTTTATAAGTAATAGCTTACTGACTGTACTTTACATGTTTAGTTCACATAAATAAACCTGGTCCCTTCAGAAAAGAGCGATTCGAATGGTAAAGTTTACTAAGAAAGTGTAATAAGTCTTGTACCACCCCACATGCACACAAGTTAATAGGTGTTTGCAGGCCATAGTCCTCCTGGCAGATTTAAGAAAGATAACTACCATAAGGAAGTTCCTTTCGAGGGATCAGATGGCGAGGAGCAGCTTATTTTTGTTTGTATATCTTGCAGATTTGTTGATATAGCCATTTTTCCTTGATTTTAGTCATAAAATGGGCTGATATTCGTGGAGTGGATGTTACGAATCTGGACTTTGTTTCTTTTGCTCTCTAGCTACTTATCTTCGGATATTAGGTGGATTGATAGCTACGATATTGTAGAGCTTATGTATGGATGTGAGTCTTAATATTTGCTGAATTTGGCTGACTAATTTATAACTAAATCTACGTATTAAGTATGTGTTGGTGTCACTTATACTATCAAGGTATATTAGGCAGCAGAAGCATAGAGTTCAAGCGTCTACGTTTTAAGGGTGGAAGGATGTGCTTCACATTTTTAGCTGACAAGTTTGCAGAGAATATTATTTTCTGGTTCTAGTTTGGCATTTGATTTTAAAAAAAGTACTGTGAATGACAAAGTGTGATAGAAACTATCTTCAAGCTATTTATAGCAAGTCCAGAGTTTAAGGATTTCATGACACTATTGGTTCAGGTATATATTCAGATTTGTGAAAGTGTCTCTGTTAGGGACATTGAAGGAGCACACCTGACTTTTTTCGGGGTTTGGCTTAAAATTGAGTTATAATCTATTTTTGTTGTATTTAAGGTATGATTTAGATTTTTCTCCACTTCGCCAACAAAAGTTTTTGGCTGTGCAACAATAGATAATGTATCGTCTACATAATAAAAGTCCTAGTATTTACTGGTATAAGTTGTGTAAATGTTATACAGAGTAGGTGCCATTACAGGACCCCAAAGAGACAGTTATTCTACGTTCTCCATCTGCTATTCTTACCATTGAGTGATACGAAAAATTTTCTGTTGTGTAGGCATACGCGGATAATACAAGTGAGTTTATTACCTCAGGGGATATTACATAGATTTTGGAGAAATACCCTATAATTTAAGGTGTCGTAAGCGGCATTAAGATTAACAAATGCCACTCCTCATACCTGATATTTTTCGTACTTCTCTTAGCTGTGTTGGGCAAGATTTAGTATTTGTGACGTATATGATTTAACCTGTCATATATAGCCACTTTTTTTTTAATTTGAGTTTTTCTTCTATTATCGATTTATATTAAGGATCATGTGCAGAAGTATTTTGTATAGCTGACAAAATAAATAGATATATTGGCCGATAGCTTTTGTGGTCGTTGGAGTGTTTGCCAGGTTTAAGCAAGGCAACAACTTTGTCTTTGCTTTGCTTGTCTAAAGACTTTGGATATTAGCCATTGTTGTATTTTTGGTTCAAATTTTAGAGTTAGTTTTGTTCTCAGATCCTCAGCCAGGAGCTGTAATATTGTTCATTATATACGTGGATAGCGGATCCAAGCTCAACATGGTTGAATAGTTCTCTCAGCTGACTGGTATAGTTTTTTTTCATTATAAGTTTTTCTTTGCTTCTTTGCCTGCATTTAATATGTAATTTTCAGCGATCAGCTTAATAACAAATACCATAGGATTGGCCATATATGTGCTTCCTGCATTTTGTTAAGCGCATATGTAAAGTGGAGTGTCTTTATCTCTAGATATACTCTTAATATTTATACACATAATTAGAATAGTTATAGACGAAAAATATCCTGGCTTAAAAACCTAAGGGAATGGTTTGAAAGCAGTAGTGCAGAACTTTTTAGAGCGGCAGTCAACAGAGTCCGTATAGCCATGGTGATTTCCAACCTTCGATAGAAGATGGAACTTAAAGAAGAAGGTGGAAAAAAGCATAAACTGTCTACGTAATAAATCCCATTAACCTGTTAGTAATGGATAACCAGATATATTTAAAAAAAGATTAAGTGCCTTTCTTTTTATTTTGGATTTTGAATTTTGCATAACTAGAGCAAGCGACTAATTTTTGTGTATTAGTTTTGCATTAGTAGACCAAGCGCCTCTTGCGAGCGTTTTAATGATTTTAAATCGAATATTTGGCAACATATGTAGATAAACGTTGTTAACAATGGTGACGTTGGCAACTTGTTGAGGCGTTTAGATAAAGAAGTAGTGGCAGTTATTGCTTAAATTTTTCTATAATAGTCACATTACAGAAGAGCTAACACAGAAAGAGAATACCTAACAAAAGACATAACACTAAGTAAAATGTATGAATTGTATATTAAAGAAGCAGACAATGACCTTGTTAAATTTTCGTTTTACAAAAAAATGTTTTTAACACGATTTAATCTTTAAAGAAAAAAGTTGAAAAAAGTTACTTGTAGTAGATGTGATTGTTTCGAATTAGAAATTAAAAATTGCGCAGATAACGAACAATTAAGCAAGTTAAAAAAAAAAAATGTGCACTTAGAAGAAGCTGAAAATGCACAATCTAGAAGAAAGCTAGACATGAAGATAAGCAACTATCAACCAGAAGTGGAAACCTTTTGTTTTGATTTAAAGAAAAACTCTTCCCCTTCCGAGAATTCTAATAAATATTGTATATTATAAGCGTCAATTATGTATTTACAACCTTGGTATCCATAGCGCCAAGGATAACAAAGGTCATTGTTATATTTGGATAGAACGTGAAGCTGGTCGGGGAGCCCAGGACGTAGGCATTTGTCTTAAGAAACATATTGAAGAAAATGTTACTTCTTCAAGACATGTAATTTTTTGGTCAGACTCTTGTGGCGGCCAAAACCGCAACATCAAAATAGTTTTGATTCTGAAAACGATTTTGGAAACTCATCCTACCATTGAAAAAATTACATTACGCTATTTCCGTCGTAGTCATAGCTTTTACCCAATGGTAGTGATTTTGGAGATTTTGAAAATGCCCTAAAATTTCAACAACGTTTATATATCGTTGATGATTAAATAAACGTGATGAAAAAATCCCGTAAAAAGAAACCACTAGTAGTTCACAGAATGAAAAAAGAAGAATTCGTTGGAACAAAGAAGTTAGAAACTATGATTACAAACCGTCAGTCAGACATAGAAAACAGTAAGGCTGGTTTAAAACAAGAGAAATTTAAAGGAAATACCACTCATTATTTTTATGAAAACTTAACACTAGTGAAGTTGAAGTAAATCTTTACAAGGATTTTTAAAAAGGACGGCCTGTTGCAATGCAATCCGTAAGTAACCACTTGATTCCTCTTTGGCCCACAGGCAAGCCACTTTTTGTGCCTAAGCTTAACGACAATCTTTAACGCACCTAATACCAAATGATGCAAAACCTTTGTATTGCTCTCTTTTCAGAAACAATACAATAGAAGACGACATTAAAAGATTTTATATTTTTGATTAATTTCTTAAGTAATATAAAATATTCAAAAACAACGACTATTTTTGTCATACCCAAAAAGAAATAATAGCTTGTGGCCTACCAATAATTCACTAAAAGTGATATTTTAGTTACTCATCACTAGACCAAACGACCTCCATGTCGCTTGGTCTACTGATGTATAACACAATTACACAATGTGGCGAAAATCGTAAGTCAACCAAAAGACTTTTTTTTTGTTTTTCTTTAATATTGGACAAGTTACTATTTCGCACTTATAAGAAACATAAAAAACTCTATTCGAAAACAAAAAATTACGACAATTGTAACATATAGTGAATTTTAATAGAGTGAAAACTTTAAAGTCAAATATCTCAAAATCATATTTTGGCGCTTGGTCAAGTGATGAATTACGCCTTCCATATAAAATTACGAGACAATATTCATATGCTGTGGACAAATCGTCATATTTGCGTTATATTGATATGTATACGACAATCAGCTGTAAAAGTCATTGCCTTTTTTTGCCGTATCATATTTTAGCATAGTCTTCTGATTTATTTTGTAGTATGTTAACTAAACCGGTGTAGTTTGCGTGAAATGAATCCACAATTCGTCTAATAATATTATGTTTTTAAACAGTTGTGTTTTTATGCTCATCCGTTCACTTTTTGTAAAGCAGTCTGTGTAAATATTAGGGATTTACTTATATAATCTTTTTGTATATATAATTTGTTTATTGATTTTACTTTTTAGATAAAGTTTCATAATTATAGTCCTCTTGCTTTTATTATCTATGGTAATACATATACATACCCAATTCGAAAGGGAGAAAACCAGCGGTTTCTAGATTAAACATAGACATTATTCTCTCTATCTCCCTCTATGTTATATAAAGATCATCGTCATCGCATAGCCAAAACACAGCAAGATTCTATTGCCTTTTCTTCTTTTTGTCTCCTCATTTCTATTGTAAACTCAGCTACGTAAATGACGTTTTAAAAATTTATGTCAATATTTCTGAAGTGCCTTTCCTGGGATAATTTTTTTAAGCTCATTTCGTTTGATTACAAGTAATTGATTTGATAGCTTCCAACAGAGAAGTATTGATTGTAGTGGAATAGCAAGTGTTGATAAATATGATGGGTCGGTAGGTAGTCTCATTATTCCTTAATCTGATCATATGTTACCTCCACCCTTCATTTGTAGACATCGTCTCGTGGCATTCTCTCAATTTAACTTGGTAATGCAGTTATTGAGAGAGCCTTTGGATATAGCTAGCTGAACGTTGGAGTTGAGATTGAGTTTCTTGTACGACATTGCTATCTTTATATATGAAGGCATTGACATCTCCATATTGACATTGGCATTAGTTCCGTTCGTATTGGTTAGTACTCGGACCTTTGTAAGTCGGAAAATACCTCTGATGGCTTTTCTAGCAATCCTGATTCCTGATCTAATTAATACGTTCTTGTCACATATCCACACATTAGCACTGGTTTAATCACTGTTTTATATATCCTGCTTTTAGAGATTCGTATTAGACTTCTGGATTTAAAAGTGTTATAAGGGTTATATATACATCAATTAGCTACCTGAATATTCCCTTTTATTTCTTATGTGACAACGTTATCTACGATATCTAAAACGCTGCAATCTTTCAAAATGATATGGCTTTATCGTATGGCGTTACGTTATGCCCCACTCTACATCCTCTCTTTTGTATGTTAAAAAACATTTATTTGATTTTTTTATTAGTGACTATTAGACCGTTTTTTTGCTGCTAATTTATGGATTAAATCCAGATAGCAAATAGATATTCTTCACTCTCTCGAAGAAATATTATTCTAACACACAAAATTAATAAATTGCCAAAACCTTCCTTGCATATTCTGTTCACTTATGAGGGGCAGCAATATCAGTACCAAGATAAGGCGTATAGTCCTGGACTGGCTAATTGTTGGATAATAGGAAGCATGAGTCTAGCAGTTTTATTGCTTTCGGGACTGCACCAGGTATCGGGGAGCAGAAATATCATTACCAAGTTAATGCATATAGGAATTGTTGCTTAAACTTTATTATTATTAACATCATTTAATCTTCGCTTATCCACTGCTGGACATAGATCTCCCTCATAATTTTCCATCTATTTCGATCTTGTGCCTCTTGCATCCAATTCCTATGACAACGTTTTAGATCGTCAGTCCAACGTGTTGGTGGACGACCTCTGCTTCGGTAGGCATCATCTCTTGGTCTCCATTCCAGTATCCGCTTGTCCATCTATTATCTGTCATTCGAGCCACGTGACCTGCCCAGTTCCATTTCAGTGTTGCTACTTTCTCTACTGCATCAGCCACTCCGGTTCTTTGTCGTAGCTGGCGATTTGGGATCTTGTCTCGTAGTGAAATGCCCAACATAGCACGCTCCATCGCCCTTTGACACACACGGATCTTTTGAACTGTTCTCCTTGTCATGGTCAACGTTTCCGCACCGTAAGTTAACACTGGCAAAACACACTGATTAAACGTTTTTCTTTTAAGGTATATTGGTATATCAGACGATTTGAAAATATGGTTCAGCTTGCCGAAGGCTGCCCAAGTCAGTCTTATATGACGGAGAAGCTCAACGGTTTGGTTATCTTTTCCTATGCGAATCTCATGACCTAGGTATTTATAGGCCATTACCTGGTCTATGGATCTTGTTCCTACGCATATATCTTCGCTGACTACAAGATTTGTCATCATCTGTGTTTTAGATATATTTATTTTCATTCCCCCTTCTAGCGAGGAAAGGTAGAGCTGATTTAAAAGTTCTTTGGCCTCATCTATCCTATCAGCTATTAGTACAATATCATCTGCAAACCTTAGATGGCTAAGATTTTCTCCGTTTATATATATATAGAAGAATGCCACTTGGGCGTCTCAGTATGCAATGAAGAGAAAACATTAAATCATATCTCAAAAAATTAACATCGTGAAGGTTATTTTTTGAACCCCATAACAACTGGCTAATCTTTTACTTTTCATTAAAAATTTAAATTTTAATAAGCCACGTAAATAACGTTTTAAAAATTTATGTCAATATTTCTGAAGTGCCTTTCCTGGGATAACTTTTTTATTCTGGTTTGTTTGATTACATGTAATTGATTTGATAGTCCCCAACAGATGAGTATTGACTATAGGTAGGATAGCAGGTAGTTGAAGAAGCATGTGTTGATAAATATGATGGGTCGGTAGATAGTCTCATGATTCCTAAATCTGACCTCATGTTACCTTCCTCCTTCATTTGTGGAAGTCCTAAGGACATTTTTTCTCTTGGGGCATCCTCCCAATTTAACTTGGCAATGCAGTTATTATAAAGCCTTTGGACATAGCCAGCGCAACTTTAGCATTGAGATTTAGCTTCTTGTACGACGTTGCTGTCTTTATATACGTGTTTGACCTTGGCATTATTTCCGTTCGTTAATGGTTAGTACGCGGACCTTTGTAAGTCGGATATTACTTCTGATGGCTTTTCTAGCAATCCTGATCTAATTAATACCTGAGTTTCACGTACATTGTTTTGTCAGCGTTCTCGTCACATATCCACACATTAGCACTGGTTTAATCACTGTTTTATATATTCCTGATTTAAGAGAGTCGTATTAGACTTCTGAATTTAAAAGTATTATAAGAGTTATGTATACATCAGTTAGCTACCTGAATATTCCCTTTTATTTTTTATGTTACAAAGTTATCTACGATATCTAAAACGTTTTAATCCTTTAAAATTATATGGGTTTATTGTTACGTTATGCCCTTCTCTACGTCATCTCTTTTGTATGTTAAAGAACATTTATATGCTTTATTACTGACTATTAGACCGTTTGTTTTTTTTAGCTAATATCATTATTTCATAGCATCCCATTATTTAATTTATGGATTAAATCCGGATAGCAAATTGATATTCTTCACTTATGACATTCTACAATTATTGTTGGATAGCCCAAAATTGACGAAGTAAGTCTAAAACGTTAATCACAAAAAATTTTTATTATCCAATAACTTCGAGTCTTTATCGCGGTTAATCAATTTCTTCCTTTAAAAAAACGTTTTTTGGCTTATTTCAGATACCTCTGAAGATGCTCTAGGGAGCGAAAGTACTTGGGCAAGATTTAATTAATAAAACTGTGCTCGATATCTGCCTTTATTTTATCAAAGTTCATTTATTCGAGCATTCAACCTTGTATCTATTTTTTTATTGTGTTTAAGATATGATTTTGATTTTTTTCCACTTCAGCAACAAAAGTTTTTGGTTGTGCAACAGGAGATGTATGGTCTACGTAATAAAAGTCCTAGTATTTACTGGTACGGGGTGTGTTAATGTTCTATTATCGGTAAAATTATATTAAGGATTATGTGCAGAAGTATTTTATATAGCTGACAAAATAAATATATTGACCGATAGCTTTTGTGGTTGTTGGAGTTTTTGCAGGTTTAAGCAAGGTAACAACTTTGTCTTTGCTTTGCTTGTCTGCAGACTTTGGATATCAGTAATTGTTGTGTTTTTGGTACAAATTTTATAAGCTTTGTGCTCAGATCTTCAGTCAGTAACCGTAATATTGTTCATTATATAGGTAGATAGTGGATCCAAGCTCAACATAGTTGAAAGGTTCCCTCAGCTGACTGGTTTTGTCCTCTCTCATTTAAGTTTTTCTTTACTTATTTGCCAGCAGGGATAGCACTTTTACATTTATTATGTGTTTTTCAGGAATCATATTAATACCAAATGCCCTAGGTTTGGCCCTCTATATGTTTCCTGCACTAGAAATACGTCACATTTGTGCTAAGCACCCTTAATATTTATAGACATAATTAGAATAGTTGGTCCTAAAAAGGGCCGATTTGACAAAAATCATATTGAACGGGTGATTAGCCGATTAATTAATTGTTCATTACCCAGGGTACGTCCGATTGCGGTGGTCTTATTAGTACTTAAATTTTCGTAACGGCTTCTCTTTTGAACTCCATAATAAATGGCTAATCTTTAACTTTTCATTAAAAATTTAAATTTTGCATACTGTTACTTTTCGACGATATTTCGAATCAGATATGTATAGTAATCACCGTACTTAATAAAGAGTCTCTTTGTGAAAAGTAAGTGAGTTTATCATATCGGTGACAACTCATATATGGATAATAAGGACATAAACGGGTAAAATAAGTGTACAAAATTTCAAATAAATATATCGACGCTATTGCTCAGAAGATGGGTTTATCCCAGAGATCAAAGGTTACAGGTATATTAAAGGTTCTGTTTACGTATTTTCATTACTAAAAAAGTATATTTAAGATAAAAGCCTTAAGGTATTTTTAGATTCTATGGAAATTAAAATTTAGGGAAATCAGCAAATTAAAAAATACAGCCATAATTCTAAATCACCAACTTGAGACAAACAGTTGTCCCCTCTTCAACTTATTCAGTTACAGGCTATAACATGTAAACGCATACCTGTTTTATTGTCAGATAAAATAAATTTCCATCAAGTGACAGTCGAATTCATCACTTACTTAAAGAGTAGGAAAAGACATGCTTATGCTTTAGAGTACGGGTACTTTATTACAAAGTACCCTTTGCTTTTGGCAATTAGTTTCTCACTTTCTCAGCAATGGATCTCTCTTTCCTCATCAATAATGTTTTCGCTCGATACTGTCTGAATATCTTATTCTACGATATTTAGATTTCACTATATGCTCTACATTTCTTGTCAATACTTCTGATGGCTTTTCTGGTAATACTGATCTAATTAATACCTGAGTTTTACTTACATTGTTTTGTCAGCGTTCTCGTCATGTATCCAGTCAATAGCATTGGTTTAATCACTATTTTATATATCCTGATTTTAGGGATTCGTATTAGACTTCTGGATTTAAAAGTGTTATGGGGGTTATATATACATCAGTTAGTTACCTGAATATTCCATTTTATTTCTTATGTGACAACGTTATCTACGATACCCAAAATGCTGCAATCTTTCAAAATTATATGGGTTTAGTGTTACGTTATGCCCTACTCTACATCCTTTCTTTTGTATGTTAAAGAACATTTATTTGGTTTTCTGATTACTGACTATTGACCGTTTTTTTGCTGCTTGTAGCATTATTCTATAGCATTCTAATATTTAATTTATGGATTAAACCGGGTAGCAAATAGATATTCTTCACTTTCTTAGAGAAATAATATTCTAACATACAAAATCCTATTAAATTTCCAAAACCTTCCTTGAATATTAAATTCACTTATGAGGGGCAGAAGCAATATCAGTACTATAATAAGGCGTATAGTCCTGGACCGGCTAATCGTTGGATAATAGGAAGCATGAGTGTAGCAGTTTTATTGTTTTCCTGACTGCTACCTGGGATCGGGGAGCAGAGATATCAGTACCAAGTTAATGCATATAGGAATTGTAGCTTGAACTTTATTATTATTAAATAGCACTACATTTTCTAGTAAAATCGTCATCACTTTACAGTAAGACAAATTTTCGAACGTTGGTTATGGAAACGTTAAGGACATACCACCGAACTCCCTATGTCAAAAAAACAGAGATTAAAATAGGCGCCAAGAAACTGTATTATAAAACAGTCGAATAAATACAGATTCTCGATTTAAATATTCAAAAAATTAATGAACAGCTTACTAAAATAGAAATAACGCATATTTAAGATGCAATCCATTAATGGACCAAGGCACAAAGCACTCCTAGCATATGCTAATGACATTGATCTCATAAGAAACTCTCTCCCATCCGCAAACGACATCTTTAACAAAGTGAAGAGAGTACCAAAACTGTTTTACTTAAAATCAACAAAATGAAAACCAAATACAAGCGAATCAAGAGAAGAGAGCAATTCAATACATCTAGATAAAATAATAAAGTGAACAACTACAATTTTGAAAGTATGGAATACTTTAAATATCTTAGATCAATAATCACGGTTAATAATAATGTCACTAAAGAAATACAGAGCATAATTCTTCTAAAATTTTTTAACCTCATTATTATATCACTACAAATCCGTATAGAATAAGAACATATACTTAATAAAGAAAGCTCTTATAACGATATTATTCAGGAAAATAAATCGCTTAAGGTAGATCGGACACATGCATAGCCGCCAAGATGTCAAACTTGTAAAACTGGTGTGGAAGAAATTTAGCACAGAAGAATGCCACTTGGGTGTCTCAGTATACAATAGAGAGAAAACATCTAATCATATCTTAGAAAATTAACATTTCATTGAAGATTCGTGGAAAATCTATCAACTTGGAAAAAAGTTGTAGTTAGCGAAGACTCACCCAGTGTTGTAGCGCTACGTAATAATGACAATAAAGAAAAAAGGGAAACAGTGACAAAAAGCAACAAAAATGGACTAATGGAGCACAGCTGCTTCAAAATCATGATAAGAAATACAATAGATGATTGACGGATTCGAGAAACTTGGGACTTGAGAAAGGCACTCTGCCGAAACAGCTGTAGTGATAAAATACAATTAATTTGGTGTAAGTTTTGAAAACAAAGTTTTTAGTATTTTGTTGTTAAATAAAATGGAATTAACATACGACATTATATACGCTATAATAACTAGACAACTTGTATGATACGGACATATAAGGAGAAAGTTTCATGAAACAATAAACTACCCAATATTCGTTATAAGTTAAATCGATATAAATAAAGAAAATGAGGAAAACTATGGCAAAAAGGAGAAAAAAGTAGTGAATAAAACATGAAACCTTGTGGACAACATGTGCTTAATTAGGAACGAATTGAGATACATAATCAGAAGAGGACAAAGGAAAATCTATATAATATATAATAATCTATATAAATGTATACCATTTTTAACAATGCTATTTATAGCTCATTTCCAGAGCCAACGTGCTAATTGTATGTAAAATGAAACTTTTTAAGGTTTTTAATGTTTGTATGAAAGATGAAACCGTATGACACATGTTATATACTTGGCAACACAGGTAGGCAACACCGCTCACGGACACAAGGGAATGAAGTTAGTCAGTTATGGGGCAATAAAGGTTAATGATATAAACCACGTTGTATTATTAATTATTACCTTATTTAAGTAAGAAATACCAAATACACAACAATTGGCGACGAGGATGGGATACATATGATGGTAATAACAACTACTACAGAGATTATTATCCCCAATTATGTCTACACAAGTATCTACATTTCAATTTTCCGTTGAATCTTTCAACCAGTCTGCCACCAAATGGTCCAGGTGGGTAAAGAGGCTGGAAGGTGCTTACAAGGTATTTAAAATTCCAGAGGAAATGAGATTACCTTATCTACTACACTACATGGGTTCTGAGGCCTACGACACCCTATGCGACAAGTTAGCCCCAGAAGTCCCGGAAGACAAGTCATACGACGACATTGTCAATTTAATGGATAATTTTTACAACCCTGCACCTCTGGAAATTGCAGAAATCTTCAGATTCCAATCAAAAAGGCAAGCCGAAGGAGAAACAATACAAGAATACCTTCATTCACTACAAAAGTTGTCAATTAACTGCAATTTTTCTACATATCTTAAAAGTGCTATAAGAAACCAATTTGTTTTTGGCCTACGATCGAAAAGAATACAAGCTAGACTTCTAGAATCAAAAGGACTGGACCTAGATAGAGCCGTTGAGATTGCCACAAGTATGGAGGCATCAGAAAAGGACAGTAACCAATTTTTTCATAATCAAAATTATAATAATTCTAGTGTCAATATATTAAATACAAAAGCAAGGAGTGCAAATAATAATAGGATGCAATTTCAGAATAACTCTGCTGCAAATTCTTCAAACACAAATAGTAATGTATGTTATAGATGTGGAGATCCTTCACATTTAGCAAATTCTTGTTCAAAAAAACATTTAACTTGTAATTTTTGTAAAAAAGTTGGACACATTCAAAAAGTTTGTTTAAAATCAAAAAATGTTAGGTCTAACCAAGTAACTTCAGTTTGCTCAGTTCAAGAAATTTTTAAGATTAGTACTGTAAATTCAAAAGACAAATTTTTTATAAACTTAAGAGTAAACAACAATATTTTAAAATATGAAATTGATTCAGGTGCTGCTGTTACCATTGTAAACAAAAATGTATTTGACACATATTTTTCTACACTACAATTACAGAAATCTGATGTAAAATTAACTACATACTGTAAAAATCATTTAAATGTTTTAGGGTTAACTCCAGTGGAAGTTGAGCACCAGGGAATAAGGCAAATGTTAAAGTTGTACGTGGTGGATGGTGAGGGTCAATCACTAGTTGGAAGAGAATGGATACGTGCCCTTGGAATTAAACTACATGAGGTAAATACAATATCACATGAGAACTCTAAAGTCTCAAGTTTATTAGATAAATACAAACATTTGTTTGAAAAGTCAATTGGTGAAATTATAGGTTTAGAAGCTGAAATTCATTTAAAACCTGGTAGTATAGCAAGGTTTCATAAGGCTCGCCCAGTTGCTTTTGCATTACGTCCTAAAGTGGAAGCTGAGTTAGAGTCGTTAGTTGATCAGGGTGTTTTACAAAAAGTAGAGTTTTCAGATTGGGCAACCCCAATTGTCCCAGTTGTCAAACACAATGGGGACATACGCATTTGTGGGGATTTTAAAATTACTTTAAATCCCTGTATTGAAGTGGACGAATATCCTTTACCTACTCCTGATGATCTTCTATCTCAGTTAGCAGGGGGCGATAAGTATTCAAAAATAGACATTACAAAAGCTTATTTGCATTTACCTATAAAAAGTGAAATGAAACATTTACTTACACTTAATACTCACAAAGGTCTGTACCGCTTAAACCGTTTAATGTTCGGTATTGCAAGTGCTCCTGCCAAATGGCAACGTTTAATGGAACAAATGTTACAAGGAATCGATGGTATTTCTGTGTTCCTAGATGATATAAGAATTACTGCCCCAAATAATGATATACATTTACAAAGACTTGAACAAGTGTTACAAAAATTATCTGAACATAATTTACATATAAATTTAGACAAAAGTGAATTTTTAAAAGACGAAATTGAATACTGCGGATACAAAATAAATAAATTTGGTATTACTAGTAGCTCAGATAAAGTAGATGCAATTGTAAATGCTCCAATACCAGAAAATAAAACTCAAGTCCGAAGTTTTTGTGGGTTAGTTAATTATTACAGACATTTTTTACAACATACCTCTACAATATTAAAACCTTTAACAAATCTACTTAAAAATCATGTTGAATTTGAATGGTCCCGAGATTGTCAAATGGCATTTGATAAAGCCAAAAGGCTTATTTCTTCTAAAAATGTTTTGTGTCACTACGACCCAAATTTGCCATTAGTCCTTGCAACTGATGCATCCCCTTATGGTGTTGGTGCAGTACTGTCCCATATTTTTCCAGACGGTACAGAAAGACCGATACAATTTGCTTCTCAAATGTTAACCCTTACACAGCAAAAGTACTCTCAAATAGATAAAGGGGCATACAGCATTATTTTTGGTGTGAAAAAGTTCTTCAATTACCTATATGCTAGAAATTTTATTTTATACACTGATCATAAACCTTTAGTTCAGATTTTTGCACCAGATAAAAGTCTACAAGTTTTAAGTGCTACAAGAATGCAGCATTATGCAATTTTCTTACAAGGTCTAAAGTATGATATTCGATACAAAAATACAGATTCTCATTTTAATGCAGATGCTCTTTCGCGTTTACCTATTAAAAATGAACAAAATTATACTCATGATGAACCAGACATATTCGAACTTAATCAGATTGAAAATTTACCTACAGATGTTAACAGTTTATCTTTTCATACCAAGAATGATGCTACTTTACAAAAGTTACTATTAGGTTTACAAACTGGTGAGGTTGTTGAAAAACAATTCAGATTTAACGTAGATCAATCAGAGTTTTCACTACAGTCTGGAGTCATAATGAGAGGACAACGAGTTTTAATACCTATGAAATTAAGAAATAAAATTCTGCATGAATTACACACTGCGCATTTTGGTATGGTGAGAATGAAGTCTTTAGCCCGGAGTTACTGCTGGTGGCCTTTCATAGACAAGGATATTGAATCTTTATGTAAAAATTGTTTTCATTGCAACAAGCACAAAAACAATCCTGTTAAGGACAATTCCCACATCTGGGAAACACCTAAATTTTGCTTTGAAAGAGTACATGCTGACTATGCTGGACCTTTTAACGGAGGCTATTACTTCATTTTAGTCGATTCTTTTAGTAAGTGGCCTGAAATACATTTCACGAAAGACACTACTACAAAAACTACAATCGAAATTTGTAGAAAAATCTTCACTACTTTCGGAATACCCACAGTATTTGTTACTGATAATGGTAGACAATTTGATTCTCATGAATTTAGAGAATTTATGAAGAATAATGGTATCACACATAAATTTACTGCACCCTATCACCCAGCCACGAATGGCCAGGGGGAGAGATATGTCCAAACACTAAAAAATTGTCTGCGAGCCATGCACAGTAAAGAGAAAGACAGAGAACTTGAATTGTGCAAGTTACTAATGCAGTATCGTAGAACACCTCACACAGTAACTGGCAAAAGCCCGTCTGAACGTATGCTAGGAAGGCAGATTAGAAATAGATTAGATTTACTTAAACCTTTTACTCATGACAAAAATGCTTACACAGACCAGAGTCTTAGAAATGTTGCTATAGATACCAGAGTCTCAGTGCGAGATTACTTTAATGCCAAATGGCAATTTGGCAAGGTTATACTAAGGTTAGGATTATTACATTATTTAGTTGAGTTAGATGATGGTAGGACGTGGAGACGTCATATTGACCAAATTAGAGTAATTGGGCAGGATACACCTATAGAATATAACCCAACTTGTTTCATTCCTGATACAGTTACACATAGTATAGTTCCAAGGGAGGTATCTGTCCCTGAACCCAATTCCGTTTCACCACCTACAAATGTACAAGAACTTCTAAATGATACAATAGAGCCAACAGTACCTGAGGCTCACACTGAAGCTGAACCAGTGTTAAGACGTTCAAGTAGAGTATGTAAACCTGTTCAGAGGATGAATTTGTAAGTACATCTTTATTTCAATCTGTATTTATGAATTTTGGTCAAGAGAGGAGGTGTTATATACTTGGCAACACAGGTAGGCAACACCGCTCACGGACACAAGGTAATGAAGTTAGTCAGTTATGGGGCAATAAAGGTTAATGATATAAACCACGTTGTATTATTAATTATTACCTTTTTTAAGTAAGAAATACCAAATACACAACAACACATAACCGTGAAATTT
This sequence comes from Diabrotica undecimpunctata, assembly GCF_040954645.1. Taxonomy (NCBI): domain Eukaryota; kingdom Metazoa; phylum Arthropoda; class Insecta; order Coleoptera; family Chrysomelidae; genus Diabrotica; species Diabrotica undecimpunctata. Next base: position 100,966,887 of record NC_092804.1, on the reverse strand, counting down.
ATATACCAACCTATAAATCTCTTTTAAAAGAATACTGACACCTACACATTATCACAATACTACATATCATAATACTAAGAAATTTGTTATTTTAATCTAAGAATAGGCTTTATAATTTACGAGAGATTTAATTTAATGTATTTAAAATTTTACAGGATTCGGTATAGATATATTAGATATTCTTTTAGATTTTTTAGATATATTATTTCTTCAACACTGAAGTTAGTCCAATCTCTGATATTTCTCTGCCAGATTTTGTCTTTCTTCCCAAGACTTTTCTTCCCTCTACATTTCCTTGCATGATGACGCGTAGAAGAGAGTATTTATCGTTTCGAATTGTAGCCCAGATACGATGTCCAGATAAACAATTCGTCTTAACGCTTCTTCGTTTGAGACTTTTACAGTCCAAGGAATTTTAAGAAAACGCCTATATAGCCACATTTCGAATGCCTTTAATTTTTTTACAGATTTGGCTGTCAGGGTCCAAGCTTCTACCCCATATAGCAGTTGCGACCATACATAACATTCGACGATCTCAATCTAATAACCACACTCAATTTCTTATTTGTAAACATTGACTTTTATCTGTTTAGTTTAGTCCTATCTTTTTGCTTTATCTGTTAATGATTTCTATAAGAATTTGTAAATCCTCTATATTTTCTGTCATAATTGGGGTTTAGTCTGCAAATTTTATGTTATTAATGATGCTCACTCCATTCCTTACTTCTTTCCCATAGTGTCTCCTAAAATATTAGTTGGCAACACACATCTCTAGCTGACTCCTTTTTGAATTTCTGCTTGATTTGTCTCTCTATCTTTCACCCGCATGACCGCTGTTTGATTTTAGTAGATTTTTTAGTAAATTAATATCTTGGTATCTAGGTGTATGTATTTTAATGCATGTATGGGCTTACCAGGTTGAACTATGTCAAATACTTTTGAAAATCTATATTAGATATAAATACGTTTTCATTAAAATCTCTGCATTTTTGTAATAGTACCTCCATTGCGCACAATTCCTCTTTTATACACAATCCACTTCTAAATCCAAACTAGGTATGTGTTGTCCAATATTGTTCTTCACATTTTTTATTGACAGACGATTTAATGTTGTTATTAATCGGATGACATTTGTGACTTTTATTAAATTTTGATAATCGTTACAAATCAAGTCTTTTAGTGACATATTATTCTTTTAATTTTTACTTCTCATTTAATGTCTATCTTTTGTTAGTTATTTTTAGAGTATATATATGATGACTGACATTATTCCCACTTGATTCTTTTGTTTCAGTTATTGCTCTAGCCTAATTTGACATTTTCTTTCTTCAAATCATCAAATTTTTATGGTTTGTTTATATTTCGTTATAGTAAAATTCATATTTTCCACTAAGCCTAACATAAGCAGCAGCAGTGTCATCAAACCGAAATAATCCAGTTGTGCATAACGTTTTTGCTGATCGATTTACAAATAAATTTTAACAAACACATCAAATTGATCATCCTTTTTACTTTCGTATACGATCATACTTATCCAAATTAAATTTTCAATTTTCAAAAACTTATGATACCTCCTCAATCCACAACCCTGCGCCATGGACAATATCTGTTCCGGCTATCGACATCAAACAAACCTAAGAAATCAGAGATATCGTCAACCGTCATTAAACAAAAGTTTCGTACACTATTAAACAGATATGGCAATACCTACAGCGTATATACCGATGCATCAAAAAATGAAGACAGAGTTGGAGCAGCAATTTATTCGGAAGACATCTCAGTTAGTTTCCAATTGTCGTCAATTACAACCATCTTTTCGGCTGAATTATTTGCAATTCTAAAAGCTCTATCGTTAATACAAAACAAAAACCAAGAAATATGTATAATAATCACAGATTCTTTAAATTCATTATCCTCACTGACTCAACTATACTGTGACAACCCCCTTCTACTTCTTAGTAAAAAAGAACATAAAAACATTTCAAATAAGAAAATCCAAGTTCATTTTTTATGGGTACCTTCTCATGTCAGAATTGAAGGTAACGAAGTTGTAGATAAACTAGCTAAAAACGCACCAACTAACCTAATGTCCGAAGAAAGTAACATATTGGTACAAAACGATTTAAACTATAAACTTATACTACAAAAAATAATTCAAAAATGGCAACAAACTTGGAACAACACTCCATCAAGGCTATATGAAGTCAACAAACATCCACATCTTTGGAAACCAAAAATAAAAGACAGAAGAGAGCATGTGATATTTACCCGTCTCCGTATCGGCCATACACGACTTACTCATGGCTATTTACTACAGCGCAAAAATAAACCAGTTTGTGAAGTGTGCAACCGTGTTCTAACGTTAAAACATTTTTTAATACAGTGTCCTAAATATAACAGTGAACGAAATATAGCATACCCAACTGCCCTAGAAGAAAATACAGATACAAAAAGAATAATTTCTTATCTTAAAGACTGTCAACTTCTTCATAAGATTTAAAACATACATTGTAATACACATGTATTACACAATGTGTAAATGTAATACAGTGTAGGTGCCATTACGCTACCCCAAGCGAGACCATTCATCTGCGTTCTTCATCTTACCATTGAATGATACGAAAAATCTTCTATTCTGTAGATATACTCGGATAAAACAAGTAATGTTTTTATCCAAGGCGATGTCATGCAGCTTTGGAGAAATGTTCTCTTATTTAATATGTCGTAAGTGGCATTTAGATTGACAAATACCACCCCTGATACCCGATATCTTTCGTACTCGTTGTTGCTTTTTACAAAAAACGGGTACATTATTACGTATAAATTACATATTATTAAATATAATTATAAAATAAAAGTATTACGAATAAAAATAAATAAGCAAGAAGAATATAAGTGATCTATATTTAAACTAAGTGACAGAAAAAATAATATTATATATACATTTACTTCTAAATTAAAAATTAAATTTTGATATGCCTGACAACGAATGATACAAAAACACAATTATATAAAGTTGAAAATAATAATAGCTTGTACAAGCGACAAAGCATTTAAAACAATAAGACCGAACATATTATATGTAATTGTAATAGATATGTTGCCGAGAATCAAGATAACCTAAGGAACCCAAATATTTCTTCTTTTAGTATCTGCCATAAGTGTATCCATGTGTTTATGTGTATCTAAAATATAGTATATAGGATATTGAATTCCCTACATTTAAAAATCGAAATATTGAAATTAGACGGTAAAAAATTGGAATTTTAAGAATGATTTATAAATTGTTATAATTTAAATTTTACTACTCCATTAAACAAATATTTTATACGTAATAAACTGTAGCAATCGAAACATCGGAACGTTCATTTATATAATAAAAATTTCAGTGCCAACGCATTTAAAAAAAATACTAATAAATAAAAATGAACTCTTGCCTTTTCCAAGTTTATAATAGACACTACTTAAGTTTATAAATAATTTAAGCAAGTAATGTAAATTACCACTCTAAAATATTTAACTGCATTAACCAAGTAGTTGTGAAATTTCTCAATGACTAAATTGATTGATATTTAAATAAATTTGAAGTTCCAAAATGTACCTGCTGTAAAATTTGAAAGTCTACGACTAATCAAATTATTGGCAACATCGCAAGAGTTTAGTTGTGTACGCGAAGGTATACATACGGATCCCAAAAGTGTTTTAACCTATTACAGAGTTCACTTAATCCTACGTGTTGCTCGGAGTCTACATAAAGCGCTACGCAGATAATAATATACACGGTGTATATTCTACTGGAGTTAGTATAATACCGTTTTAGAACGGAGCTTACATTAACCGCTAGATGTATATATATATATATATATATATATATATATATATATATATATATATATATATATATAGCTGCTATCGCTTTGTTGATTTAAATGGCCAAATATATGGCCTAGAAGGACAAATTCGTTAGTATATATATATATATATATATATATATATATATATATATATATATATCACAAGTTAACATACTCCTTTTCTAACTTGGCTGCACCGTAATAAAGACGACCAACAGTCAGAAATAACCGTATATACGCCGAAGCGTATATACGGTTGGCTTCCGTCGATATACCTTTCTTGGTTTCCTGTTTTGCGAGACATGCCGTTACATTTTACCTTTATACATACATACATACATACATATATATATATATATATATATATATATATATATATATATATATATATATATGTATAAATATATATATATATATATATATATACTCTTTCTTCCTTTATTTTTTCAATATTTCGTCGATAGTCATCGACATCATCAGGGATAAGCTACAAATAGTTTTACATGAAAAATTGAGTATATTTGACTAAGTTGATGTTACTTACAATTTGAGATTAGCGCTGTAATGAAAGCTGATCAATGTTATAAAAAATTGTATAGGTTTTTTTACAAAAAACATGTAATGTAAATTCACAAAACTGGTACAAAAACAACGAACAAGTGTTTCCTTTTATGTATCGGACTGAAATTAGTCCTCTCTCGAGAGTGTTACATCTTTTCTATTTAATTTATAACCTGAACCTTATGACATATAATATAATGTAATGTGGTTAATTTGTAGGTTTAAAAACAATAACGTCTAAAATCTTCTTCTCTCTTAGATGGTCGAAGTAAAATGGAGATTTTAGTGGCCCTTGCCTTCATTGGATGTATATACCTGTATTTGATTAGAAGCTCAAGTTCTAGCTATTAAAAAAAAGCAATTGAAATTGTTAAAGTGATTGAAGATCACTTTAACAAGAGTTTGATAACTAGATCTTGGTTAATTCCAAGACCTAGTTATTATGTAAAGGTTAAAGGGTAGTATTGAATGATGTATTTAAAAAATTTTGATAAGAAATAAATGTTAATTATTATAATTGAATATGTGCTGTACGATTATTTCCTTAAGAGTCTATTATTAAACTATGTGATAATATGGTAATGTAATACTCTTATTCTAAAATGCAATCTATTGAATTATTGAATTTAATATGTTGATTGTCAACTGTTAGAAGAAAGGAGTAAATTTCACTACGGTGGTGGATGTCTGTTTTTTTATTTATGTTGTTCTCTGTTTGTGATATATATATATATATATATATATATATATATATATATATATATATATATATATATATATTCTTTTATTAGGATTAGGATTTGTAGTCATCGATTGGGCTTAAAGTAAACTCTTTAAGGTGTGTTTGAGCTTTCGAGTATATTTAATTATCAAAACCGTACTGAAAATAATAACTACGTTTATTAATATACAGCCTTACCCTTATGAAGCTGATATACTTCTAACTTAACACAACGAATTTAATTTACAATGTCCATGTCTCTTTTATTTTTGTTAAATAAATTTTTAGGTTAGTTTAACATGAAACAGAAAACGAGAGATACAAAAAAAATTATTCGTTATAAAAACTGTGCATGGTCTAAAACCTCAGATGCAATTATCAGATGTCAAATTTTATCAATCTTATACGAGGTATGTCAAAAATTATAAATTTCGTTCATGAGTATAAATTATACCTATATATTTCACAATATCCGAAAAAAATTAAAAACTATGTTTTAATATGCAATTACATTTTTCTAATTAAAATAATATTTGCAAATTTTTCTCAAATTACCGATACCCAATATCATTTTTATTTATTACAAATAAGATAACTCTTCCGTTTCGATCAAAAATGATAATAAAATTTTCACAAAACAAATTACATTAAAAATCTAATGAACATTAAAGAGTTTTAACTTTTTTTCTATCAGAACATAAGAGTTATCATATTTGAAATGAATAAAAATAAGACACAAAAAAAAGAAAGTTTTCGATATTGTGAAATATTAAGGTACTTTACTCTTGAGCTAAATTCGTATTATTTGACATACATCGTATAATATTAGAAGTTGAGTAATAACGACTTGACGAGCTCTGTTGGAAACTTGATATTTCCACGGTTTTACATATTGTTTTCACTTCGGGAAGTTTTGAAGTCGAACTGTCCCACTGGTTTTGCCACAAATTTTCGAGCTTCACTTTAACAAATGATTTCAAATCATTTAGCACTACATTTCTCACTTCACTCTCGGTTTCACTGTTTCTTGCTTGTTGGGCAATGCTGTCCGCTTTTGGTTCCCTTGAAGTCCAATGTGTGAAGGAACCCATAAAAATTGTACAATATGGTTGCAGTTTTGTATATTAGCTCATTTTTAATTAGGAGAGCAATTAGATGTGTTGTGTAAATCTGGTTATGGTATTCATGAAACTAAGGGAATCGGTAATTATAAGAGCATTGGATATATTACCGGTGTTAATATGAGTGAGAGCTTGGTAGATGGCTTATTTTATGAGTAGTGTATACTCAAGTGTAATATTTAAAGTAACAAGAGCTGCCTCAACTTCAGTAAGGCAAGTTTGTTAGTGAAATTATTTTTTATTAATGAGTGGGGAGTATCGTTGTTTAAGATATTTAAGGATGTGTCGGGTTGAGAAATGCTTATTATCCAAGGAGGAGAAATTCTTATGAAGTTGAAATAGGTATTTGGTATCGGAATTTGTAAAGCCATGAGAGTTTGCCTAATTTTTCCGTAGGATAGTGGTTTCGCATTCCTATTTTTTGTATATAAGTTTTTAAAACGATCAGTGAATATGTTATTTCTAGTTGAATTGTTTGGATTAGAATAAGGCAGCAAATGCAAATGTGAGATTTAAATGCATCCTTCTCTATTTAAGTGGTGCCTCTCCAGTTTCTCCACTTAAACTTTCTGATGGACTAGTTCGAAATGCTCCTTTGGCTATTCTAAATGCGGTAGTTTAAATATCGTCAAGGTGATGTAATAAGAATTCTTTGGCAGATACACATACATGGAACCGTGATCTATTTCAAATTTTATTATGGTTTTATAATCAAGGATTAAGCATTTGTAGTCCACTCCATAGTTTTTATTAGATAGAGTTTTTATAGGATTTATTCCATTTTCGCATGCTTTTTTTAATATGTAGTATATGTTTTTTCCATGTGGGATTTAGTTAGGATTAAGTTGTAAAATTTAAGCTGTGGTTTAATCGGATCACGTTTCTTTGTAAATAACAAACACTTTGATTTGCTAAGTGAAAACTGAAATCCTGTTTCCTTTGACCAGTTTTCAAGTTCGTGAAGTGTGGTTTGTAAGTGACGCTGAACTGAGAAAATATTTTCCCTGAAAACATTAACACCAGATCATCTTCATATAATCTGCCACGAACTCAGCTAGAGTTTGATGGTATAATCTTATTCATGGTAATTAAAATAGCGTTGCACTTATTACAGATGCTTCAGGGGTGCCGTTTGCTTGATATCTCATTAAAGGTGCAGTGGTTGAAATGGGTGCATTGAAGGGTGCAATGAAATTATCAGTAGTAGTTCGTTTTCAAAATCCACCCTGCTCATTAACCAGTAGGTGATTTTCTTTTAACATTCATACTAATTTTTTATTAACTATTTTCTCCATGACTTTGCTCATTATGTCATCATCTTTTATTTTTCCTACCAGCTTCTGTGTGTTTAACCCGTTTCAGTCGCGAATGTTTTTCAGCCAGGATATTTGTCGTCTACCAGGACCCCTTTTTCTTTCGATTTTACCCTTCATAATCAGGTGCAAAAACTCGTACATATGATTTCTCAGTATGTGCTCCAAATATCCCTGTCTTTCGCCTTTTAATGGTGGTCAAAAGTTCTTTGTCTCTTTCAATTCTATGCAAAACCACTTCGTTATGATCGGTCCATGGTATCTTCAAAATTCTCCTAAAAAGCCACATCTCAAAAGCTTCCAGTTTTCTCATTAAGTCAACATTCCAGACTTTGACACCATAAAGAAGAATATAGAGGATATAACATTTTATCATCCGATATCGGAGTTGCAGGTTGAGTCTTTGATTACTCAGAAAACTCCTCATCTTCAAAAAGGCTGCTCTTGATTGCTCTATTCTTGAGCGAATTTCTGATTTCGGATTCAGATCTTCCGTAATCTCCTAAGTATTTCATTTTGTCCACTTGCTCAATATCTTAATTTTTTTATCTGGATCCTTTAATGACTTTGCCGCTCTTACTGATGAGCATGGTTTTTGTTTTCTTTATGTTTATTTTAAAACCAAACTGTTCCCCAATATCACAGATTGAGTTTAGAAACGTCTGCAGGTTTGTTTCACTTTTAGCGATAATGATGGTGTCGTCAGCATAAAGAATGTTATTGTAGAATTTTTATTAATCTAATGTATTGTCTTTATTTATTATCAAAGTTTCTACATTTATAACACTTACAAGTTTATTTAAAGTCTTTATTTGTACAATATAACTAATTTATTTCACACTAATAATTATATAATTTATTTACATTTATTATAATACGCATTACAATTCGAAACTTGGCGCGATATTATTTTTAAGACTAACTGTCCTAAACAAAATTCCCTCTTTAAATATAAAATGCCGTTAATCGAGAATGCCTTCGAATTCGGATGGCGAACCACATCGAAAAGGATGGAAGGCAGACGGGTTTTCCAGCTGAGCGGCGAACTTACTAGAATAGAATAGAAATAGAAATAATATGTTTACAGTTTTCTGACTCACAATATTTATCGGTCTTCTCTCCGCACCAGTAACTATGCGGATTGCATAAGACTAACACCTAGACTTCGGTATCTTTAAAGATGTCCTCGACCATATTTCGGATAACCCTTCAATCTAATTGGCGGCACTCCAACTTTGGCATGGCTAACTTTTGCACGTCGGACTCTAGTACGTGCTCTCTCAATTGAAGTAAGGCTTCCCATACATCTCGGTAGGTAGGTTGGTCACGGGCAGTGTCTTTTGTTACCAGGTAGAAAAGATAACGTGATGCATCTTGGAGTTTCAAGGCTTTCTCGCTAGCTGGCACTTGGCATTGAAGTTCTGCAACTTGACCGAACTTCCTTCGAAAGACGGATGCCAACCCTGGTGCGTCTTTGATACTGGCCGGGATGGTAAGGGCCAGTGAGTAGTCATCGGAAAGCGAGAATAGATCTTGCCTTTTTTTAGTGGTAACATCATGTCTTGCTTTACCGGTACCTCCATAGGTACCCATGAATTCCTCAAACGTGAGGTCAGATACATCTTGGACTTGGTTTACTTCCACTTCTTCATCTACGTCGAGGTCAGATTCGAAAGACGCCAGCCGGTTATCGTGTACTATCATCGGCCCTTTCCCCTCGGAATCTTGCTTATTCGGTAGATGACATCGTTGATCTTCTCCATAATGAGGTATGGACCTTTACAAAACTGCTGCAAGTTGGGAGAACAACCTTTTCGCTTTTTGGGATTATGGAGCCAAACTTTGTCGTTCTTCTTAAAGCACCCCTTTTCGGCTTGCGTATCGTACCGTTTCTTCATTCGGTCGCTAGCGATCTGAAGATGGGAACGGACCAACTCGTGTACATTGTCCATTCTTCTTCGTAATTCCATCACATAATCTTCATCTGCTACATCTTCTCCAGGTCGACACCCAAACTCTAGATCACAAGATAATCGCATCTCGCGTCCGATTAGGACTCTGGCTGGTGTCTGGCCTGTTGATTCGTGAACAGCAGATCTGTAGGCCATTGTGAAGAACGGAAGATATTGGTCTTAGTCTAGCTGATTATCGGAAACCATCTTTGTCAAATACTTGCCAACTGTCCTATTCATCCGTTCTACCATGCCATCCGATTGCGGATGATACGCTGTAGTTCTTGTTTTTTCCATGCCTAGTGTATCACATATTCCTTGGAATAGATCGCTTTCGAAATTCCTTCCTTGGTCACTATGGATCTCCAAAGGCAATCAAAATCGGCTGATATATTCTTGGATTAACTTATCTACAACGGTGGCGGCCTTCTGGTCTGGAAGTGCGTAAATCTCGACCCACTTAGTGACGTAATTCATTATTACTAACATGTACTTGCCTCCATTGTCACTTTCTGGAAATGGCCCAGCGATGTTCAAAGCTATTCTTTCAAACGGGCTTCGAACATTATATTGTCTCATAGGAGCTCTCCTTTTTCGGTGAGGCCCGTTACTCGTAGCACAAATAGTACATTTCTTACACCAGTCCTCTACGTCGTCGGAACTGTTCATTCAATAAAACCGTTCCCGAATTCGCTGAATGGTTTTCTTTACTCCGAAATACCCTCCTGATGGACTGTCGTGTAACTGACGAGGTACTCTGGCTATTCTGCTCTTTGGGATCACCAGCTGTTTTTTCTTCTCTGAACCGCTCCCACTGGACCCATTACGTCTTAACTACTGAGCATAGGTTTAATATTTCTTGCCAAGGTGGTCGACGGTTTTCCTCTTTCCATTTTCGAATTTTCTGTATAACTGGATCTCTCTCTTGTTCTTCCCTTATCTTAGTAGGCGTCTAATCGTCGTTGACCATCGTTGTTCTTAGCACTGCTGCTTCCTTGGACTCCGTTGTGTTGCAGTGGGAACACTCTGCTGGGCATGGCCTTCTGGAAAGAGAATCAGCGTTTTTGTGGCTAACTCCGACCCGGTGCTCAATTTTGAAACAGTATTCTTGGAGTCGTTCGATCCATCTGGCTATCTGACCCTCTGGATTCTTAAACTGCATCAAGCACTTAAGGGCTGCATGGTCGGTTCGGATTAAAAACTTCCTTCCATAGAGGTATTGGTAAAAGTGCTCCACTGATTTCACTTCTGCTAGAAGTTCTCTTCTCGTCACGCAATAATTCCGCTTAGGTTTTGATACGCATACACTAGAGGATTTGACCAGCCTTTAAACAGAGATGTTGAGTATATTATATCTTCTTAATATATATATATATATATATATATATATATATATATATATATATATATCTATATATATATATATATATATATATATATATTATTACATATATATTATTTTCATTTAAACGTCTTTCTCTACGTAAAGAGTTAAGAAGATAGTAATTTTTAAAAGTGAATCGTAGATGCATGTTGAAGTAAAAGGATACTTCTAGCGTCGTTAAAACTCTCTAGTAAGAGGCTTTGAATTTGCGGTTCACCTACTTTACTATCAGAGAGAGGTCTCTGGACTTCTTGTTACTTCGTGTATATATATATATATATATATATATATATATATATATATATATATATATATATATATATATATATACGTATATATATATATATATATATATATATCAACAATTTTCTACAGTGATAAATGATAAATGGCATAGCAATCATACTACGTATACAATTCATATACAATTTTTTGGCAAATTCGCTAACATAATCAATGTAATGTTTGCCAGTATTTCAACTAATTAGTAGTTTTTTACAGGTAACGGAAGATGTATATGCCACAGAAATCCCAAAATTCCTATACGAAGCCACTTAGAACCTGTAAGTTAACTTTTATTTATCAAGTTTGATGCAATTTTTATTTTCGCCTTTTCATTTTCCGTTAAACCCACATTTTTCGGTTTTCTTTACCAGTAATAGCCATTAAGTCTTAATTAACATGGTATTTGTCTATTTTACTGTGGTTAACGGAGAAATATATGATACATATAATAAATTGATTTTGTTGATGGAAAATTATACATACAATACACATAGTTTCAAATGTTATGCATTACCCAAAATTTTCGCTATTATTAAATATTTTCAGAAACTAGTATTATACATCGTTTATGAAAAAAATATCATAACGTTGATAGATACTTTTTGTTTTAAAAAAGGTACTGTTTTTTTTAATGAATAAAAAATTAAAAAATTAAAAAATATTTTTAATTAAAATGTATTTAACAATTTTTAAATCGTGTAAAGTAGACTTTACATTACATGATTTTATCATATGACAATAGCATATGAGATTTGTTATGATTCCTCGTTTCTATGATGTTTTAAAAAATCGTGTTTACACTGCATGATAAGTTATGACTTATGATATGAGTGACAATAAGTGAGGTTTTCTTGATTTTTCTTTTGTTTATGGTCATAGAGATATTAGACACAGTATAGGTATCAACTATTAGATTTTTAAACCATTATAATGGAAAATAAATCGTTTGATTGCATTGACTTCCCAACTTTTAATAATAACACGCCGGCAACAACTGCGTACAGATTACAGCAGTAAGAAGAAAAAGATCAGACGTCTTTGGCTTGCAGGTGGCTCTTACGAAGAAATCGTGGGACAGGGTATATCAAATTTAGTGTTGATATTATACCAAATTAAAAATAATTAATAAAGAAACTAACTAAAAGTATGACTAAGAAGACTATAAACACTAAACTAAGAATAAAATAAACTAAATAAATAATAAAAGAAAAATACGATACAATAGCACACATTGGATAATAGGTTCAATATCAATGCAACAAACAAAAAATAAATAAATAATAAAGAATGTTGTCTCTTGGTAAGGGAATGTCGCTGAATTGACATAAGAATAAGGCGGGATATTTAAATATGTTGGTGTTACCCGTATTATTACCGAAAATCATATGATTTTATCATGCGAAATAGGTACCGTCCTATTCTCCTGTGACAAGCTATGACGAGCCGCATGACAGTGCTTATGACAAAATCATATGACAAATCACACAGTGTAAACATGTAAATTTCACTTTATGATCAAATCATATGACAAATCACATGATAAATCATGTAGTGTAAAGTGTGTATAATTTCACCACGGGCATCGATGCTAGTCTGAATTCGAGCTCTAAGAATAGCTCTTACAAGTCGACTAACCATTTCACGTCGCAGATTCTCACATTCTTCCCTACAGGCAATTGTAATTTTATTATGGGTTCTAGGAGGATTTTTTCGGACATGAACATTTCTGAAGAGCACATCCCATGTATGTTCAATGGGGTTTATGTTTGGACACTTTGCAGGCCCCATCAAAGGCGTTCAAAAAAACCGACACACGTAAAATTTTTTGCTCGCATTAATTTTCAAGATTACTATGTAAAAAAAACATTTCGCAAATAAATGTTGCATGATTGTTCTATATACCAATAGTCAGTAGTGCTTTTAAAATTTTGTGTAAAAAGTGCAGTTACTAGTCTAGGAGTCTAGAGGTAGAGTCTAGGGTTGAGTATGCACTTTTATGTCTTCTCGGTACCTTGACGTTTTTTATGTTTTTTCGTGCGTAGAATCGAATTATCAAGTGTATCAGATAATCTTTTATTAACAATAACAAATTTGTTTGTCAGATAATTTGTTATTTACGATTTAGTTGTTTAAATAATTGTATCTCTAAAAATGTTACATATAAAAGACTGAAAACTTTTGTTTTCAACACTTTCACAGAATTTATTTTAAATTACTACCACTACAGCTGTTTCGGCCAGAGTGTCCTTTCTCAAGTGCCTTTCCTTAGATGATCATCTTATTTATTTTATTTAGCGCTTCTTTGCTTATACTGTTAGCTCCTTTTATCTGCCTGGTCTATATATATATATATATATATATATATATATATATATATTTATATATATATATATATATATATATATATATATATATATATAAGAAATACATATAGATTTTAATCATACTATTTTTGTTTTTTCTTTCTGTTCTCTATGGATCAGTTAAAACACACCATTAAAAGATGTCACAAACGAAGTTTTACCATCATTAACTAAATTTAAAATGTATTCTGTTCATTATTTTATATGTTATATTTTATATGTGTGTTATTAATGTTGAGTGTCATAGCTTTATATAAATAATCTCAACGACTAGTAAGATGCACCGACAATTTGTGATATATTGTAAATATTTACACATTCTTCTAATTACAGTGTCTTGAAAAAGGAATAAAACAATTCCGAAAGCTAGACTAAAAGTCAAAAGAGTGTTTCTGTAACATCCCGGCCAAACGTTCTGACTACAGCCCTAATAATCTGTGTTGTTTGTATATATATATATATATATATATATATATATATATATATATATATATATATATATATATATATATATATATATATATACTATTAATTGGATTTTTATATTCCTTTGAAAAGATGTTTTTAGGAACCACTCTCTAAACGACACACAAAATAAATATTGAGGAAATAACCGTAACTAGCAAACGTATCCAGCTGGGACTTGAGTAACGTCGGGTTGATTAACTCTTAAACATAAATATACGGGATACAAAGAGAAAATAGACGTAAAACGATTGTGTAAATTAGTCTGGATGTAAAAGGGAGAGGTTCCAGGACTAGCATAAATGATGTCATACCAACTGGCGCTAATAATTATTAAGTAGAGAATTTGGTTTTATTGACGATGGCTTGTAAATTACAAATAAACTTGTAATATTAATCGAAAACTGTTTATTTATTGTCTTATTATATATATATATATATATATATATATATATATATATATATATATATATATATCCTCTAAAATAACAGCTGAACTGGTAGATGAAAAAGGGGGGTTGAGGTTAATTGGGTATACAGCTGATTAAAAGCCAAGTGTACTCTGTTTAACAATTCATTATATTTCGCCAATTTTCATTGGCATTATCAGATGAGAGCTACAATTATTTAAAACATGGTAAAAAACAATTTAATAATAGTTTGTTGTTTATATACTTACTTAATTGAGGTTAATGGCAGTGCGATTTATTTTAATACCATCAAGTAAAAATTTTTTTGTTGGAATAATGTTGATTGTAGTTGATGTTGATTACAAATTAAAATATAGGAAACAAATACAATTTAAATTAAAAATAAAACAGACACAACGTTTAGTTCGGTAAATGTCATTAAGGTTAAGTACTAGAACTATCAAATATCGAATGTTATTAATTGACTTTTGTGAAGATGATTAGTTCCATGGTGTTTGACGTAGTAGTTGTTTATTTGATTAATATTTACTGTAAGGTGTGTTATAGTTGAAAAAATTTTTGAAATTACATTATGTGTTGTATTAATTATTTAATAGTTATATGTGTCTATTTATAATGTTTGTTTTTCGATGTGTAATAAATAAGCATAAATCTCACTCAGATGTTCAACATCTGATTTCTTATTTATTAAATTATCCATTTGAGTGATTGAATATGATGATAAAATATCCATATATTGTTTGTTACAACTTCCGCACGGGATACGATAGACTGTATTAGATAATTGATCAGTAGGTGTTTTATCTTTTAGTTTGGTGAATATCGAATTAATGTTTAACACTGTGTAATTAGCGATTTTTATGTTGTCGTCAACTGATTTGAAAATTCATGTAAGTTTCGGTGTTAAGTCTTGTATGAAGGGTAATTTAAGGTATTTAAAAGGAGTTAAATTAGTGTTAGGGGTTGTGTCTAGTGTAGGTGTAGTGTTTTGTGGTGTGTGGTTAGAGATGGTTTGTGTTACAGATAATGTATCATTTGTTGTGTTGAATAGTATTTTAGTAAGTAATGTGTTTGGGTATGAATTGTCTAGAAAGAGCTGATGAAGGATTTTTAGGTTTTTATAATAGAGTGATTGATCTGCAATCTGTAAAATTCTGTTTTTCATTTGTTTTATAAGATTAATTTTTGTGCTATGCTTATGATATGACCAATAGTTAATGTATCTTCCGGAACTAATAGGTTTAATATACCAACCTGTTGTTATTATGTTGTTATTGTTACGTATTAGTTTGGTGTCAAGGAATGGGATTGACTGATGTTTGTCTTCTGTTTTAACTGTAAATTTTATATGTCGGTCGAAGTCGTTAAAAATGTATAAGAGTTCATTAATCATGTCTTTTGGTAGGGCTAAGATTATATCGTCGACATATTTCTTTAGGAAGGGTATTTTAAATGGAAGAACAGGGATGAGTATATCTAAGAGGTCATCAAGTCATCATCATACTGGGAGTCAAGAGTCAAAACACACCATGAAAAGATGTCACTAACAAAATTTTAACTTTCCAACTAAATTTTAAAATGTATATTGTCCATTATTTTAAATGTTATATTTTATATGTGTGTTTTTAATGTTGAGTGTCGTAGCTGTAGACAAATAATCTCAACGACTATGTCTTGAAGAAGGAATAAAAGAATTCGAAAGCTCGACCAAAAGTCAAAAGAGTGTTTCTATAACATCCCGGCCGAACCTACTGACTGCAGCCCTAATAAACTGTGTTGTCTGTTTATATCGACAGTCAATAATATCCAGTATTTCTTGTATATATATAATATATATATACATGTATATATATATATATATATATATATATTATATATATGTATATATATATATATATATGTATATATATAGTAAACTCTTAAATATTGGGGAAATCTGCAAGAAATACTCTAATGTGTATCAATTGTTTCGCCGAACGTTTTCGCCAAAGAGAATTAATTTGGCTTCTTCAGGGCTGAAAGAGAATAAATTATAATTAGCTACCATATATTATCTATTAAAACATTATTGATCTTACCGTAACTTAGAATTGTAGAGTTAGAATATTAAAAAACTTTGCTAGTAACATAGTGGTGTTTTTTGTTACTATGTGCAAAAAAAGTTTTTTATAAGGATTGAAATGTATGGTAGCTTCGAACTTGACACGTAAAGGCTTACCCAAGGTTAATCGAAAAACCCAATGCAACTACATTTAAAAGGAGGTAATTCTTTGAAATGTCGGCAATAACTAAATTTTTGATTTTTAGATAGTTAAATGTGAGGTTCTGTTTAAGCCAGAACGCAAGCGCTGACAACTTCATTATTAGTTGGTATGAATCTTTATGTCGTTAAGGTTCATTGGTAAAAAACGAATGAATTTAAATCCCAGTAAAGGGAAATATTATTTTGATTTTCTTTATTTAATTATATTATATTGTTCATGTATTATTGAATCTTATTGAGACGTATCTAAGAAAAGCAAGGGAATGTTATATATTTTTTGTTAATGAAAATTAATTATAAAGGTATGTTAGTTGTTAATGGATATATCAGTCAAGTTAGTAATCTGTGATATAGTATTGTTCTTGGTATCTGATTTAAGTAACAGGTGGTATATATCGCTTAGATTCTTGATGTCACTCTTAACATTAATGGAGAAATCGTTAAGGAAAATATAAGACATTTCAATGAACTCTCTTTTAGATTTATTGTTTTCACGGTGGAGAATTGTGGTGTTAGTATAGTCCATGAGATGACCAGTGGAATGGACATGTTTGGCTAATGCACAACGGTCAGGGTGAAGTCGAGAATCACTTTTGTGTAGTGTAATACGTGATTTCAATAATTGAGATGTTTGACCGATGTAGGAATTGTTGCAAGAGAGACATGGAATGTTGTAGACAATATTACTAAGCCTATCTATGGGAGTCTTATCTTTTATCTTAGAATAAAGATTATTAATTGTTAGGGCTGATCTACAAGCTACATTAAGTCTAATGTTGTTAATATTATTGCCAAAGCTATTTTCAATATTTTATAATTATAGGTAAAAATTTGTTTGTTATCGAAATGAAAAATGGGGGAATTGTGACGAGTTTTGATTGGCGGAGATTGAAAAAGGTGGGATAAGTATGTAGGAAAAAGTTTAGCGAGATTGAGGAGGAGAGAGAAAAAGATCAGTTGGTTTCCAAGTCTGTGAGAGGAACGGTGATTGTTCTCTGGCGGTTCCTGAAATGTAGCAAGCAGTAGTGGAATGTTAGTGAGTTTTTGTGGAGTTAGTGTATCTGACAGAGGCTGAAGCAGCAAAATATTGTAAGTCATATTTCTCTACTTATATTTCAAGAGTCACTGTTCAGGCCAACGAGAGATTCAGTTTATCGTAAAGAGAAGATATTCCAAGAGTCATTTTTCACTCGGGCCAACGAGAGATTCAGTTTATCGAGAGGAGAAAGGCTATCATAATTTGAATGATTTGTGCTTTTGAAGGAGATCATTAAGGACGATATACTTGCAACAATCTGTGTAAGATTGCTGTTTACATAGGGAGCGGTTGAGAGGAGATAATATAGTCTACAAGGAACAAGGATTTGGACCACTCATCATCAGAGAGAGATATTTTTGTTTCTGCAGTTTTTTTTTCTTTTATTGATAACAAAATTTTTACACGTAATTGAGAAAGGATATAAATATTTTGATTAGGAGAGTTAGAATAGTTTGGGATTTTGAGATTTCAATTAATATTGTTTGTACCATTAATTTTGATTGTTCACGTACGAAGAACAAAATTTTGAGAATCCTTATATGAGATTTGTTTATTGAAAACCTTTGAGTGTGAATTGTTTCATTATTTTTATTTCAATATATAGTGTTAGATCATATGTGTTTTTTATTATTCCGGTATTCTCTGGACCTTACCTTTCACATGTAATAGCCTAGATATTGAAGCACGAATTTAACCCTGAGATAAAAGAATTAAAAATTGTGATAGAGTCATAATCATATCATTTAAATAATTTTAATTAATCAAAAAAATTAATTAGCTAATTATTGCTTGGCGCACCAAGACTTTAAATATCACAATAATATATATATATATATATATATATATATATATATATATATATATATATATATATATAATATATATATATATATATATATATATATATATATATATATATATATATATGAATTTTATTTGCTTTCTTTTCTTTATTAAGAATCTGTCACAAACTTATCAGCTATAGCTAGAACTTAAGACAGACTGAAGGAAACAAACGCCGGCATGTAAGAAACCTTCACACTGCATTGGTTTCTCAGATAAAAAAGGTTAGGTATATTTCCTAATATTCTCTCGGAAAAAGTGCTTTTGACAGGTAAGGTTCGTAAATGTTTCGACAAAGTATTAGTCTTCAAAATTTTTTATCTATTTCATTTGAACTTTAAACTTTGTAGTTTCAACGCAAAACGAAAAGCCTCAACAAGCAGAAAAGTAGCGAAAAAAGATAAATTAAGATACTTGTAATTTTTAAGATATTCAAATTCATAAAAAAAATTCATAAATATTTTTTAAATCACATACATATATAAAACGAAGATATCTAAACAAAAGTTTTTATTTTTATTCCAAAAATTGTTGACTAGTTTTGTTATTTTAAGATGTGTAACTCAATACATGACTTTTTTGAGCTGAAAGGTGACGATACAAATATACGCAAAGTAGAATGAAAAAATATAGAGCGTTTGTCACAATAAAATGTATCTAAATCTATATTATCCTCAAAACCGACGACATTGGATATATAAAACAAAAATATATGAAAAAGGAGAAAAAGAAGAGCGCCTTAAAAATCTTGAAATAGAAAAATATATATATATATATATATATATATATATATATATATATATATATATATATATATATATAATTACGAAACGCCCAGATCGTGTCTAGATAATATATTCATTATAAGACAGGTGATAGAAACGAACAAAAACACATAACAAAACACTGAAAACTTTTGTTTACAACACTTTCACCAAATTTCTTCTTCTTCTTCTACTTCTTGGAGATCTTTAGATCTGTTGAATTCTGAAGCTGCCTCTGGTTAATTTCCTGGGAAGTAGATTGCCAACTATCCCTTCATCTTTTAGGTGGACGGGAGGTCGTGAACTAGGTGGGTTGTTTTCTAGGGCAATTTTTGGGAGTCTATTCTCATCCATTCGTCTTACATAATTCTACCACATCCTCTTACGCTGCCTTCCCCATCTCACAATATCTTGAATTTTGCACTGCTCTCTGACGTTTGTATTTCTTACCCTGTCTCTTCTTGTTTTGCCCACTATTGCTTTTAGGGTTTTCATGTCGAGAACCCTTAGCATCTCTTTCGTTTTGTTGGTATCTTTGCGCACTTCTATGCCATATCTCATGATCGGTCGTATGCAAGTCTTGTAGATTCTAATTTTACTATCTGTGCGCATATAGGGATTTGACCAGATTATGTCCCGCATACATCCCGACAATGCGGATGCTTTGTTGATCTGACTGCTTAGGTCCTTTACTGGGTCGTGTGTGCTTGATATATCTATGCCCAGATATCTGATTTGCATCACCGGTTCTATGAAGTTGTTCTCAACCACTAACTTACATCTGAGCGGATCTTTTGCTAATTGTCATAGATTTAGTTTTGTTGGTAGAAATTGTCACATTTAGTTGGCAGCTTTTTTGAAAGAACTGAAAGAGCTGTCTCTGAAGACCATCTTCTGATTCGGCCATAATTGCTGCATTATCTACGTAACACACCATACCAATTCTTTTGTTGCCACCAACTTTATTTTAGGTTATTATTGTTACAGCAGTTTCGATAAAATATAACTACTGAGACACATATGACCTCTATTTACTTGCAAAAAGCATTTGTTTCAAATATTTTAACGTCTGGCATTCCTTTCCCCAGGCAGCTGTAGCTTCCTCCGCGGTTATTGTTAGTTGTTGCCCTGGAAACCATCAGGGTCTTCTAACTCTCTATCTCATATATATATATATATATATATATATATATATATATATATATATATATATATATATATATATATTGTTATGATATGAAAAATCGAGAAAAATATTGGTTTGTTTAAAAATATTTCAAAATTCAATAACATTAAAATAATTCAGATAAGTAGGATAATATCCAACAAACATTTCGAAGAAGGAGAGTTATTAATTTCTTGAATTACCTGTACCAAAAAAAAAGTAAGCTTTGCATAAATTATTTCTTTGTTATACTTGAGTGACCCGCATAATTTTAAGTGAAAACAAAAAGACAATTGAACGGGGTTTTCCAAAATACATTAATGCAGTGATTAGGGACAAATAGAAGAGATTTTAGATAGAGGTTTTTGTTAGTTTTTAAGAATTATAGAAAATATTATTTGTAAATAAGTTTTAGGAAATTTTATAATTATAGGTAAAAATTTGTTTGTTATCGAAATGAAAAATGGGGGAATTGTGACGAGTTTTGATTGGCGGAGATTGAAAAAGGTGGGATAAGTATGTAGGAAAAGTTTAGCGAGATTGAGGAGGAGAGAGAAAAAGATCAGTTGGTTTCCAAGTCTGTGAAAGGAACGGTGATTGTTCTCTGGCGGTTCCTGAAATGTAGCAAGCAGTAGTGGAATGTTAGTGAGTTTTTGTGGAGTTAGTGTATCTGACAGAAGCTGAGGCAGCAAAATATTGTAAGTCATATTTCTCTACTTATATTCCAAGAGTCACTGTTCAGGCCAACGAGAGATTCAGTTTATCGTAAAGAGAAGATATTCCAAGAGTCATTTTTCACTCGGGCCAACGAGAGATTCAGTTTATCGAGAGGAGAAAGGCTATCATAATTTGAATGATTTGTGCTTTTGAAGGAGATCATTAAGGACGATATACTTGCAACAATCTGTGTAAGATTGCTGTTTACATAGGGAGCGGTTGAGAGGAGATAATATAGTCTACAAGGAACAAGGATTTGGACCACTCATCTCAGAGAGAGATATTTTTGTTTCTGCAGTTTTTTTTTCTTTTATTGATAACAAAATTTTTACACGTAATTGAGAAAGGATATAAATATTTTGATTAGGAGAGTTAGAATAGTTTGGGATTTTGAGATTTCATTAATATTGTTTGTACCATTAATTTTGATTGTTCACGTACGGAGAACAAAATTTGAGAATCCTTATATGAGATTTGTTTATTGAAAACCTTTGAGTGTGAATTGTTTCATTATTTTTATTTCAATATATAGTGTTAGATCATATGTGTTTTTTATTATTCCGGTATTCTCTGGACCTTACCTTTCACATGTAATAGCCTAGATATTGAAGCACGAATTTAACCCTGAGATAAAAGAATTAAAAATTGTGATAGAGTCATAATCATATCATTTAAATAATTTTAATTAATCAAAAAAATTAATTAGCTAATTATTGCTTGGCGCACCAAGACTTTAAATATCACAATAATATATATATATATATATATATATATATATATATATATATATATATATATATATATATATATATATATATATATATATATATATATATAATATATATATATATATATATATATATATATATATATATATATATATATGAATTTTATTTGCTTTCTTTTCTTTATTAAGAATCTGTCACAAACTTATCAGCTATAGCTAGAACTTAAGACAGACTGAAGGAAACAAACGCCGGCATGTAAGCAACCTTCACACTGCATTGGTTTCTCAGATAAAAAAGGTTAGGTATATTTCCTAATATTCTCTCAGAAAAAGTGCTTTTGACAGGTAAGGTTCGTAAATGTTTCGACAAAGTATTAGTCTTCAAATTTTTTATCTATTTCATTTGAACTTTAAACTTTGTAGTTTCAACGCAAAACGAAAAGCCTCAACAAGCAGAAAAGTAGCGAAAAAAGATAAATTAAGATACTTGTAATTTTTAAGATATTCAAATTCATAAAAAAAATTCATAAATATTTTTTAAATCACATACATATATAAAACGAAGATATCTAAACAAAAGTTTTTATTTTTATTCCAAAAATTGTTGACTAGTTTTGTTATTTTAAGATATGTAACTCAATACATGACTTTTTTGAGCTGAAAGGTGACGATACAAATATACGCAAAGTAGAATGAAAAAATATAGAGCGTTTGTCACAATAAAATGTATCTAAATCTATATTATCCTCAAAACCGACGACATTGGATATATAAAACAAAAATATATGAAAAAGGAGAAAAAGAAGAGCGCCTTAAAAATCTTGAAATAGAAAAATATATATATATATATATATATATATATATATATATATATATATATATATATATATATATATATATATATATATATAATTACGAAACGCCCAGATCGTGTCTAGATAATATATTCATTATAAGACAGGTGATAGAAACGAACAAAAACACATAACAAAACACTGAAAACTTTTGTTTACAACACTTTCACCAAATTTCTTCTTCTTCTTCTACTTCTTGGAGATCTTTAGATCTGTTGAATTCTGAAGCTGCCTCTGGTTAATTTCCTGGGAAGTAGATTGCCAACTATCCCTTCATCTTTTAGGTGGACGGGAGGTCGTGAACTAGGTGGGTTGTTTTCTAGGGCAATTTTTGGGAGTCTATTCTCATCCATTCGTCTTACATAATTCTACCACATCCTCTTACGCTGCCTTCCCCATCTCACAATATCTTGAATTTTGCACTGCTCTCTGACGTTTGTATTTCTTACCCTGTCTCTTCTTGTTTTGCCCACTATTGCTTTTAGGGTTTTCATGTCGAGAACCCTTAGCATCTCTTTCGTTTTGTTGGTATCTTTGCGCACTTCTATGCCATATCTCATGATCGGTCGTATGCAAGTCTTGTAGATTCTAATTTTACTATCTGTGCGCATATAGGGATTTGACCAGATTATGTCCCGCATACATCCCGACAATGCGGATGCTTTGTTGATCTGACTGCTTAGGTCCTTTACTGGGTCGTGTGTGCTTGATATATCTATGCCCAGATATCTGATTTGCATCACCGGTTCTATGAAGTTGTTCTCAACCACTAACTTACATCTGAGCGGATCTTTTGCTAATTGTCATAGATTTAGTTTTGTTGGTAGAAATTGTCACATTTAGTTGGCAGCTTTTTTGAAAGAACTGAAAGAGCTGTCTCTGAAGACCATCTTCTGATTCGGCCATAATTGCTGCATTATCTACGTAACACACCATACCAATTCTTTTGTTGCCACCAACTTTATTTTAGGTTATTATTGTTACAGCAGTTTCGATAAAATATAACTACTGAGACACATATGACCTCTATTTACTTGCAAAAAGCATTTGTTTCAAATATTTTAACGTCTGGCATTCCTTTCCCCAGGCAGCTGTAGCTTCCTCCGCGGTTATTGTTAGTTGTTGCCCTGGAAACCATCAGGGTCTTCTAACTCTCTATCTCATATATATATATATATATATATATATATATATATATATATATATATATATATATATATATTGTTATGATATGAAAAATCGAGAAAAATATTGGTTTGTTTAAAAATATTTCAAAATTCAATAACATTAAAATAATTCAGATAAGTAGGATAATATCCAACAAACATTTCGAAGAAGGAGAGTTATTAATTTCTTGAATTACCTGTACCAAAAAAAAAGTAAGCTTTGCATAAATTATTTCTTTGTTATACTTGAGTGACCCGCATAATTTTAAGTGAAAACAAAAAGACAATTGAACGGGGTTTTCCAAAATACATTAATGCAGTGATTAGGGACAAATAGAAGAGATTTTAGATAGAGGTTTTTGTTAGTTTTTAAGAATTATAGAAAATATTATTTGTAAATAAGTTTTAGGAAATTTTATAATTATAGGTAAAAATTTGTTTGTTATCGAAATGAAAAATGGGGGAATTGTGACGAGTTTTGATTGGCGGAGATTGAAAAAGGTGGGATAAGTATGTAGGAAAAGTTTAGCGAGATTGAGGAGGAGAGAGAAAAAGATCAGTTGGTTTCCAAGTCTGTGAGAGGAACGGTGATTGTTCTCTGGCGGTTCCTGAAATGTAGCAAGCAGTAGTGGAATGTTAGTGAGTTTTTGTGGAGTTAGTGTATCTGACAGAAGCTGAGGCAGCCAAATTTTGTAAGTCATATTTCTCTACTTATATTCCAAGAGTCACTGTTCAGGCCAACGAGAGATTCAGTTTATCGTAAAGAGAAGATATTCCAAGAGTCATTTTTCACTCGGGCCAACGAGAGATTCAGTTTATCGAGAGGAGAAAGGCTATCATAATTTGAATGATTTGTGCTTTTGAAGGAGATCATTAAGGACGATATACTTGCAACAATCTGTGTAAGATTGCTGTTTACATAGGGAGCGGTTGAGAGGAGATAATATAGTCTACAAGGAACAAGGATTTGGACCACTCATCATCAGAGAGAGATATTTTTGTTTCTGCAGTTTTTTTTTCTTTTATTGATAACAAAATTTTTACACGTAATTGAGAAAGGATATAAATATTTTGATTAGGAGAGTTAGAATAGTTTGGGATTTTGAGATTTCAATTAATATTGTTTGTACCATTAATTTTGATTGTTCACGTA